>NC_142807.1:62772683-62815257 GCF_049724085.1 Artemia sp. Qi Xiang Cuo | reverse complement strand
AGAATGGCCCTATCCCTTGAAACCGTTTCCACTGTCTGGTAGCCATGCTGTCTACAGTGCTTAATATGATCCCGTAGTTTTATATCACTACGGAATCTAGAGAGGCATGTTGGACAGTAGAAACGGGTCCCCTTATTCTTACCCTCCCCCAGAACTCTACTAATGTCAGTGATAGGGTTAAAATGACCAATTGCATTCGGTTCACTAGGCGGTGTGTATAACAACCAAACCCAATGTTTAACCAAATCAACTGACGGGCCCCTAGCGGGGAAAACAACACCCTTCTTTTTTTAAACGAACCCCATCTTCAAATTCAGTTTAATATTGTACCACAGTAACGCCGATATTTAAACGAGCATTAGCCCTTTCAAAAATGTCAATAGATCGTAGCGTTACTGGGTATTTCCTCTCTAAGCAAGAAAAATCTACAATGGGAAAACTGGACCCCTCCTTCCCATGTATAGCCCAAGTGTCTAAATTCTTCGTAGAAGTTCCCTGTGTTAGAGGATTTTCGTCTGAGATCATGAAAGTAGTTCGGAAAAAGTTATGACTTGTTTCACAATGAACCTGCTTAACCGATTTACAAATTTCTCGAGTATGAGTCTAATTTCAAACTCCTGCGCCTTCCCCACCCCCTCTTAAAATAAAATCTCTATTAAATTTGCATATATTTACACTTAAAGTTTTAATAAAAAGAACTATTGAACCACTTCCTTTTTGGTTAAAGTTATCAAGATGCGTTATAATTTGATAGACCCAATCCGTGAAAGTACCCTCAAAATTTTCTAAATTTGAATAAACCAAACGCATCTCGGACTGTATAAAATGATAGTAAACCTAGCTTTTTCCCTCATTCAAATAAAACACCTTTAAAACAATGGAAACCTTAATTGACTCCCTACCCCCCCCCCCCACAACTGAATTTGGTTCTCCAGACGTGCATGAATTTTTTCTACATATGCATGCACAATCTCTAGAGGGTCAAAGGAAAAATTACCACACAAAAGCGAATTAAAAGGGTTCCCAAACGTTGCAGTGAAAACAACTATACGATTGAAAAGTCTGTTGGATAACTGAAAGTCCGGTAGATTTGTATCCCCCTCCCCCTCTTGTATATTACCCACTCCCCCCAGTTGGGCCCTAAAAACTTGCGACTTCTATACTTACTTTGTTTTAATTGGAGTCGAGATTAGAAAAGATGCTTGATTGTTCCCTGTAAAATACTCTAAAATTTTCTATTTATTAGGGCTCAAGTATACCTGTGCAACTGCGCTATTATCTAATTTTAAAAAATCAGCAAAAAATCATCAATATTATCAGGTATTGGATGTAAATCGTCCCATAGTGAATTGTCTGGGGAGCTCCACGTGTGCATCTTCTTCTCCTTCTCCAACTGACGAGCAGGGGGAGATGGCGAGTATGGAACCAGGACAACCTGTAGATGAAAAAATAGCTTATTTTCAAAGTGTTCAAATCATCCCTACTGCTTTTAAAATTTGGATTATTATTGCTTAATAGCATTTGGTTAATTCAACTGAAAGAAAATCCAATTTAATATAAGATAAATACAATCTAAAATGCTGCTTTACATGGAAGGCTGCAATTTGATTTTGTTCAAAAAAAAGATAGCTTATTTTCAAAGTGTTACAATTTGTTTTTTTTTTTTTCGTGGCACTTTCCCACAGTGCACCCCTGTGGCGCTTCCCTGTCCCGTGGTACACCTCTGTGGCACTTCCCGCGCCCGTTGTAAATTTTGGATCCCCAGTACATCCCTGGTGAGCGTTTCGGGGCCCGCAGCGCGTACCGCGATGGGTATTGAGCTATTGGTACTTCCCAGATCCATATCAATCACCCCCCAGCGTCTCTGACCCGGTGTGACCCCCGCACTTCCCGTGACGCACTTCCCTGACCCGTGGCGCTCTTCGGAGCCACAGCGCACCCCTGTGGCGCTTCTTGGACCCGCAGTGCTTCCCACAATGCTTCCCCGGCCCACCGGCTCCGCGGGTCCCGGGCATTTACTTAATGTCTCAAAAAAAGTTGAAATATTTCTAATTCCGTTCTACAGGTTCCGTGAACACATGAGCTGTAAATTATGGAGGTTAGATGAACGAGTTTGAACTTCAAAATGTTGAAAATTGTTAAGTCACTTTCCCCATACACTTCTTATGCATTAAACCGCTATGTTTTGACATAAAGCACCCTGTGCGAGGTTATAAATAATTTTGGCATCTCCTTTCCCTGTTTTACATTAGCGGTTTTTAGTCAATCACGGTTTCAATGGCCTTTGCGTAATTCTGTGTTTTCTGAAATAGCGGAGAACAAATTGTCTGTAAAATTAATATTTTAGGACATTGGAGTTCTTTTATTCTATGTAATAGAGAAACATGACACGATATAAATATTCAGTGTAAATTAGAACGACAATGTGTGTCAGATGGGATAATCTCTCTCAAAATTATGTGAAAAAGAGCATTCACGGAGTTTCAAAGGTACCTAAAAATATATGTGATAGCAATAGAGAAAATAGTAAAGATTAGAAAAAATAGCATTTTGAGTTTCAAAGGCAGTGATTATTAATAGAAATTACCTAAAAATATTCGCTTATGAAATAACGAAGCGATAGCAAAGATTAGAAAAAGAGCGGTTTCTCTGCATAAAAAATTACATTTAGATATGTAATAGGGGTTAATATCTCACAGAGATATGTTTATATTGGGATTGAAAAAGACTGAAAAATGAAGAAATAGAAAGGTAGGAAAAAATGCTCACATTTGCATAATCCCTCTGAGCTTGGGTGCCGGATGGTCCAGGTAACGTGTGTTGGAGAGTGGCCGGGGTGGCGTCGCTATTCTCTTGTGCGACTGGACCGGTTCCAGGTAACGTGTGTTGGAGGGTGGACGGGGCGACGTCGCTATGTTCTTGCGCGACTGGGCCGGCTATTTCACTATCTTGCATAGCTTCGGCAGGGTTCACCATAGTATAAGAAGCCGTCCACTCTCTCTTTAACATAAACACAGGCTGAATTGGGGCTGGCACTGATCAGGCTGTCTTGTCATCTCTGGCTTTCTTAGCGGGCGGTGCCATACATTCTTCATAATTGGCCTTAAAAAGAAGAGAAAAAATTAGTATCAAAATAATATTCCCCTTTTTCATAGAAAGAAAGTTAGTACCCTCATCCATATAATTTTGTTTAGTTTATCACTAAGAAAGCACAACGTAAAAAATTTCGTGAAATATACTAATTGCATCCTTTTTTTGAATCTGAGAATTACAGCTCACTGATCCATTCAAAAGCTGGGCTATATAAGTCAGCCTAGTTTCTTATTTTTAGGCATTTCTGTTCTTTTCTGGTTTTAATCTGTATTGAGCATGCCTTGTTTGACGCATTTAAAGTATTAACGCTATTTTTTATCTTTCCATATCCTTTTACGATAGCTAGGGCTATTTATCACACACCCCAGAAAAAACAGCCCATGGAAAATAACCCCCACGGAAAATATCCCTGGGAAAAGACATGTAAAAATATCCCCTCCCCCCACCGAAAGATATGGTAAAAATGCTATTCAATTTACGCATAATAAAGCAATGTATCTTTTTCTTAAACTCACCCCCTTACTTTTCACGCGAAGAAACAGTTTGTTTTCACCTTACAATGATGGCGATAGAATTGAGGCATGGCCCCCTGCCCCTAACGCCAATGTCCTAAATATATTGTTAGATCTTAATTTGAAAATAACGAGATTTCACTGGTTCTCCAAAAAGAGATTGTATATGCCTGCGCTTAATAAATTGCAATTGTCTGCATGAAAGCGTTTTAATTTGACAGGAGAAATAGTTCCTTTTGACTCTGACTACGCGTTTGTAAATGCTCGGAAAGGGGTGACAGCTAATTTAGCCACGCACTGGAGTCTTGTGTCAAAACAGAACGGCATTTTCACTAAAAATTGACAGAAGTCAGTGGTCACTTTAGCTGGAAATATCGATAAAAAGAGTATTATTTCTATTGCAAGAATTAAAGTCGTAAGGATTGGGGGGTTTAGATGGTTAAACAGAGCATATTTTATAGTCTTCTAACGACTATAAAGATAGCATAGTGGAGTTTGTATTAGAGTGGGGAGGAGGGGGGATTTAGCTGGAAATATAGAGGGAAGGAATTGATCAAATTGGTATTTATTTTTGTGAGAATATAGTTTTAAAAAAATTATGGCGGGTGGGGGCAATTATCTTGAAATATAGAGGTAAGGAATATATAGAAATGGTATTTCTTTTTACGAGAATTTGGGATTGTAAAACAATGGTGGAGGGAGGGGGATTTAGCTGGAAATATAGAGGGAAGGAATTTATCGAAATGGTTTTTCTTTTTGCGAGAATTTGGGATTGTAAAACACTGGGGGTGGGAGGGGGGATTGAGCTGGAAATATATAATGCAGGAATTTAGATAAATTGTATGTAATTGATAGAGACGGTGTGCTTTGAAAAAACTGGGTGCGGGAGGGGGGGGATTTAGCTGGAAAGAAAGAGGGAAGGACTGGATAGAAATGGTATTTCTTTTTGCGAGAATTTGGGATTGTAAAACAATGGTGGAGGGAGGGGGATTTAGCTGGAAATATAGAGGGAAGGAATTTATTGAAATGGTATTTCTTTTTGCGAGAATTTGGGATTGTAAAACAATGGTGGAGGGAGGGGGGATTTAGCTGGAAATATAGAGGGAAGGAATTTATCGAAATGCTATTTCTTTTTGCGAGAATTTGGGATTGTAAAACAATGGTGGAGGGAGGGGGATTTAGCTGGAAATATATAGGGCAGGAAGTGATCGAAATGCTATTTCTTTATGCGAGTCTTTTGGATGGTAAAACAAGGGTCGCGTGCGGGGGGAGTTAGCTGGACATCTAGAGTGAAGGAATTAAAAGAAATGCTATTTCTTTTTGCGAGAATTTGGGATTGTAAAACAATGGTGGAGGGAGGGGGATTTAGCTGGAAATATAGAGGGATGGAATTTATCGAAAGGCTATTTCTTTGTGAGAGAATTTGGGAAGTTAACACAATTGTGGCGTGCTGGGGGCTATGTCTGGAAATAGATAGGGCATGATGATAAATAAATTATCTTTAGTTATTCGATACATTTGTATGGTAAAAAAATGCTGGAGGTCTGGGGGCGATAGCTGGACAGATATAGGGAAGGATATTTATGGAAACGCTATTTCCTTTTGCGAGAATTTGGGATTTTAAAACAATGGTGGCGGGCGGGGGGAATTAGCTGGAATTATAGAAGTAAGCATGTCCATGGAATAGCTATGTATTTATGCGAGAATTTGGTTGTAAAACAATGGTAGAGGGAGGGGGGATTTAGCTGGAAATATAGAGGTAAGGATGTCCATGGAAAATTCGTTTGAAAATAAAAAATGTACTTACATTGTAAATTGAAGTTGCCAAGGCTTCAAGTTTATCAAATTTATCCATTGTTGTTTACACAGTGTCAAAATACTTTCTGATAATTGAATCACATTGCATGTCCGTTATATACGAAATCTCAAGGGTGAATTGTTATGTAACGGGGAAAATCATATGTAAGCAGGTCTCTGATTGTCTGAGATGGAGGATGTATCCGACTCGCTGATTGGCTGAGAAGGAAACACGTGATCTAACTGTTTCCGGGAAAGTCATAACATTTGGCTCGAGAGCAACAATAACAAATACTATTTCTGGACACCATGACATTCACGATCGATTACACAATCAAGTTCTCGGAAATTCATTCGCATCGATTACGCAATCAAGTTCTCGAAATTCACTCCCCTCGAGTCCTAGATCAATAACATTGTCCCCGTTAGAATTCAATGCACATGTGCAACCTTCGCCCCGGAGCTATTACACATAGAAACATCAAATAAATCGACCTTGGAAAAAGAGGTCATTGACCCCATTAACCACGTAGTCTCCCTAGGGACTCTATGCCCATATTTGGTGTACTGACAGTATTCTATGCCCATATATGGTGTGGGGTCACGAGTTATTAGGGCTTCTCTACTATTATACTAGTCTGAAATAGTTTTTTTTTCATGAATTTCCATATATTTATCTGTAAAACTATCGCATGATTCTAAAAGACACAATTTCCTATATATATAAAACAAAGGTGTTTTATTGAAATATTGTATATAAATATACATATTCTATCGTTTTTATTACTTTGACATCATCATCATCATCAACTGATGATGATCTCTCTACTGTGACAACATCTTCTTTCCGTCTTTTACTGGGTGGGGGGAGAAACTCCAGACTATCACCATCGATATGTAGATCCTCAACCATTCGTCTGTGAGTGGGTGGGGGGTGAAACTCCATTGCATCTTCATCCTCCGCCAGGTGTACTGTTTCTAGAATTTTCAACTTTTTCTCCCCCCGATCACCTGAATTTCCTACATTTGATAATTTTATATCCTCCTCTTCAGTTAAGGCCATTTCTCTCCACTGGCTACCATCAAAGATGGATTGTGCCTCCTGAAACTTAAAAAGAAAATATGAGGATCATGTTAGTAAAGTTAAATGAATCTAAATCAATAAAAATAAACTCTATATGTTTTAAGTTCTAATGTCTCTCCTTACTTTCAGTTTAAAAAAAACATGTTTTTTTTCAATTCGAAAAAAGAGCAGACCAGAATACGGATCACAACTTATTTACGCTACTCACAGCAATAAAAAAAGAAACAACTTTTTTTAAGTGAAAGTAAGGAGCAACATTAACTTATGGGCGGGGATAGTGGTAGCAGTTGCCCCGACTAGATCTTGAAAATACCTATTTTTCGTTTGTTCATAGGAAAAATAAATAGACAACAAACTTTCCTCCTAAATTTTAATCAATAAATTGTCACCCTTACATTTTCGTGAATTGGCATCCAAGGAAAGATGAATCAGATTCATAATAGAGACAGAGAGAGAGAGAGAGAAAGAGGAGAATGGGGTGACAGAGAGAGAAGGAGGAAGAGAGAGAGGGAGCGATAAAGATTTCAGCGTTTTAAAGAAATGGTATCGTAATGTAATTGTAAATGGTATTAGATACCACACTTTAAGAAACGAAATTGCTTGTAATTCTTCGGTCACACCCAGTTCTTACTCTTCCAAGAAATTGAGAAATTTTATGCAAAATTCCAAAATCATCTTAGAGCAATACATTTAAACCAGTCTTGTGGAGGAAGTGTCAGTAGTGTAGGTATAATATATACAACGAGGGTGTCCCACCATATAGCTATAATATCTCCGACGATAGGTGTCTCACCATATAGCTATAACAGTTACAACGGGGGTGTCTCATCATATAGCTATAATAATCAGTAGCGAACAGTACTCCCGCCATACAAGCAGACAATACAATGACCGGATTCAACCTACCATAAAAATTCGTGCTGTTCAAGAAACCATGGTTTTGGGTCATGGCCGTTCACATATCTAATGTTAAACATGATTCTTCATTATGGTATGATTATAGGCGTTGACAGAAATGAAAATGGTAAACCATCTGAGGGAACGCTAACTCCTATTCAGAGATACATATTTTATTTTATTTGGGTGATTCTCAACTGTTCGGTATAATACACAACTACCATTTGAACAGTGTTGTTAGGTCCCCAACCCCAAGGACCCCCTCCCCCGCTCCCCCCCCCCAACTTTTTGCCCCCCCCCCCTAACTCCCCCTCCCCCAGCCCCAATTTTTTTTTTAACATGACATATTTTTTCAACTTTTTTTCTACATCTCTTAGAATGACATGTAATATACTTACTACATAAACAAAAATTACATTTAATATTTTCCGAACTCAAAATGACAATCATATAGAAATGTTAGTCGTGACTTTTACTAATAGAAAAATAATGTTTGCAGTGACCATTTTTTTTGACAGTTTTTTTTGACATTTTTTTTTAAACTTCTTTTTACATGAATAAAAGTCATCACTAAACATGTTCAAACTACAAATTTATTTAACTATGAAAAAATAAAAAAATTAATGTAAAAAATCTCTTGAGAAAAAAAAACAACATGTTATAAGTTTCACAAATAAAAAAAATTAACATGCACCAACTGCCATAAACAAATCCAATTTTATTTCTATAACAATCAATTTACAGGTTTCAAAAAGATTAAAATCAACATGTAACAAGGTTCATGAAGAAAAACCAGCATGCAAAAAGTTACACATTCAAAAAAAATCAGCGCGCAACAAGTTCCATGGAGAAAATTAGCTTCAAGAGGAGAGAAATCACTGTGCAAGTTTCTCAGTGAGAAAAGTCAACATGCAAGAAGTTAAAAATTGCAACTTATTTTAAACTTCAGCTTCATTCATTACTTTGAACAGATATTTTTTTAATTAATCCATCCTCATTTTTAATGTAAAAAGCAAACACGAAAAACAGGGATCCATTACTCCTCCTAAAATGTTCCATATCAATATTTATACAAATATACCACCTTCGAAACCTTATCGTCAAGTTCTTCATCTTCGGGAATAAGTGAAAACCAATCGGTGTTAGGTCGGGACTGTAGGGTGGATGTGGGATACAGATACAACCGACAGTTGCAAGCCATGGAAAGTCATCCATCAAAGACTTTGCCAAGCCATCTTTGGATCCTAGCACGAAATTTGCATGGTCCGAAGCAAAGGCAATAATGGTTGTCAGTGGTATTGTTTTTCTTATCTTACTGAATTCATCTGCAATTAAGCTCTTCTACCCTTTACCTGTTGCACGAGAAACTCCTGACATTGAAAAATTGTTCGACTGGATTCTGCTCTTCCAGAGAATAATAGCGAACAATTATTACAAGAAATTTCGGTGTTCTTCTGTCTGTTGATTTGTCAATAATGATTGAGATCTTAGCCACTTTTAATACTACAACTATCTCGTATTAACGTGCTTATCTAATGACATTTTTTATTATTGCGGTTATAGTTGTCCTTGCCGAGGCCATAAGGTGAACAGAAGGTTTGTCTCTTTTTTTTCTGACTGCTTAATTTACTTTTTAACTTTCGCTGCAACTGGTGTCCTCATCCATGTATCTTGCTTTGTAAGTCAGTGGCAGTTTTTTCCCTGGAGAAACCTTAAACGATCCATCTGACTTCTCAAAAGAGTTGATATCATTAACAAACATCAAAAACAAGAAGAAGAATAGGGAATTCTTTTCGTATGACAGTGGATTTCTAATTTTTATGAACATTTCGGCTCTATGTCCAAGGGCCTTCCTCAGCAAAACATAAATATATAAAAGAGAAAAGATTTATAACAACACACGGCCAGTAAAACAAAAATGAAATTTTTAAAAAAGTTCCAGCATCCTTACTTCAGCGAGGTTCAACCAGGAATGATAAGTTAAGTGAGGTGGTCTTCATCGCTGTTTAGTATCATTAAGACTATTAATGCTGAAATTACTTTCTTGTCCAGAATTTTCTTTAGTATATGATTTAACTACATCACAACCTGGGTTTCTTGACCGTCCTCTTATCACAAAATATAGATGGAGATATAATGTTTGTACCAGCACTCTTTACAACAGAAGCGTCTTGCATCACAAACGTCTGAAAAAATGTCGCATTTGCAGATTTTTATCAACAGAATAAGCTACCTTTGTCACTTCTTCAACAGCCTCACTTTCAGACATCTCACCAAGCTTTTCATGCAAATCTGTGGTTTTAGAAGGAACAATAAACGGGACTGGGATAGAATGCTTTACTAGTTTTTTGAATAGTCTACTCTTGACGTTTGCGCACGTGGCCACCGCCTTACGCGCACCGTCAAGCATCGCTTTTTACCATAGGAGGATAATCAATAGGATTTTCATATTCTTTTTCCCTTTTCTTCTTTTTTCTTTTTTCCTTTTTTCTCGGTCGATCTTTAATTTCTTTCGTTTTCATTCAAATAAATATACTGTTGTCACTTGTCACTCGAATTTTATTTATTGTATTTTTAATTAAAATTACAAATGTCACTGCATAAGCTAACACCATCGATTTATTCGAGTTACGGGAAGCGGAATATTCCTTTTCCCTAAAAAGTGGGGATTGGTTGAGGGTAGGAGCGGGCTTGCACATTACAGAAGCAAACTCCATCTTGAAGTGTCTCTTTTTATAACTCCTTCATAAGTCTGTTACTCGAATATTCTCGTTCGATTGGGGTCAGTCACGACAGTCGGAGAAACAACAACCTGATTCTAATTTTCACCATTCGGTTTATTACTATCCTGTTTGTTCAATCACTTCTTGCAGACTTGACCGAGTCGGACAACAGTTGTCGGTTTCCGCCTGCAAGAAGTGAATTAAAAAGGGCAACAGTTGTCTCATCACTCTTAAACTATCTTGTTGGGAGAAAATATTCTACCGGAAAAGGATTGCGAGCGACATCCCACCGAGTAAGCCTTGTCTGTTCTTGACGGCTTTTTCTTGTGATCTCCATACTGGAAGCTGTCCTGGCACCGATGAAGCTTTCAAGAACCTCGAATACATCGATCATTCTGTTGCTTTGTGCAGCTCCGTAAATTACAGAGGTGGAAGGGACTGAAACTAAACCCATAAAATATCAATTCAAACAGATAAAAATGTTCAAATTTTGTTCAATATAATGAAACTTGGCACAAAAATCATTAAACATTTTTTTTTCATATTTCTTTGAAATTTACTAAAAAATTTGCTAAATTAAAGAAAAAAAATCAAAAATTTGAACTTGATTTGCTCGATTTCACTGAGTGTGGCAACACAGCATTCAAAAGTTGGAACTAGTTAGTAAAATCGTCAAATTTTGAATTTGCCAAACGAGAATATACTCACTAAATATGATTAAAACACTGACAGTGGCGACCTGTGATGCCAAACGTGGTACAATTGGACCATTTTGGTACGTTTCACATCTACTGATACAATTTAGTACAATGACACAAAATATGATATATTTTACAAAATGATGGTACAAAGTGGTACAATTCAGTATTCTTGTACCTATGGTTGTATTCTTTCATCTACAAATATTTTATTTCACCCTGATCTGTTCAGAATAGTCGAGATAAGAGACAGACAAGCAGTCACCTATTTTCCTTTTTTCGTAAATAGACACTTCAGTTCCGGCGTCCAAAGGTCGCAAAAACATCTTTCTGTATATCAAGCATGGCTTTCACTCTCGAATCTTAAAATTCGGGGACATGTCTTAAAAACTTGGGGAGTTTTCGGGGACAAGTCTTAAAGATTCGGGGAATTTTGGGGGAAAAACAAAATGGAATTTCTTTGCGAAAATTCGGGAGTCAAAATTTGTTTTAGCTTCGGTTTCAGACTCAAATAGGGCTTGCATCCGCGTAGTAAATCAAGCCTTTTACAAAGTAGGTTTTAGAGCCAGAGCACGGGATTGGATACCATAGCTGAAAACACTTATTGCTGATATTGCGGCAAAAACTTCAAAATTGTAAAAAAAAATAGTGAACACATGTGAACTGTAAATACGAGTGGCAGTTTTTCATTAAGTCATTAATCTCATCAATTCATTGATAATATTTAAAAACAAATATTTTTTGCGGTTTCTAGATATGTAAATTAAATAGACAAAATTCAACCTATAAATATGGGTCAACATTAAAACTCAAAACAAACAAGAACTAAATTAAACAAGCAAATTTAAACTTAAATTAAAAGGGAATTTCGACTACAATTGACACATTATTGGTTTTTCATTCTGATTCTAAGGTTTTTGGTGTTCACCCCCCGGAAAAGTCCCCACGGGAACAACTGGGAGTACTTTCCCGCTGAAAATACCGCGAAAAATACCCCATGGAAAGTACCCCCAATGGAAATACCCCCCCGGCGGAAAATACCCCCTCGACACATAAATTTTTTTCATTGTTTGTTGCTACTATAGGCCCGTTTTTTAGCGCTAATATCTTACATCTAAGATCTTACATCTCTCTGAAAAGGTTATCGTTTTGTAACTCATCTTGTTCTAAGATCTCACAACTCACTGATGTTAGCAAAAAGTCTGAAGACCGCCACTGTTTTGCCATATAGAACAATGATGAGAGAACTTTGATGATATACTCATCATTGTTCTCAAACCGCTGATCAGAGCAGAATGATGAAAGACATTTGCATAAAACAACAAAAGATGTAAGATCTTAGTTCAAAGATTTCACTTTTAAGCGTTTTCTGACAAAAGATGTAAGATCTTAGCACATTGATGAGTGAAAAAACAGCCCTTATGCTTTCCTTTCTTTTGGTTACCTCATAATTACTATATAGTCACCGATTAACCCCCACCCCTCCCACCAACCCTGCAGCCATCCATGTTTCAAATATAGTACTTATTGCAGTCTCATTTTTATAACCAGGGCACCAGATCAGGGCACTTCGTATCGAAGGAGTTGTCGTAGAAACTTGGAAAAGGGCTCATTCGATTAGAAATTGGAATGGCTAATGACCTTTTTAAAAGTGGAAGGTGATTGGAGGATAACTAATCCTCTTCCCAGTCTCACCCCCATTTGCCCATTATGTTCAAAAACTAAATTTTGGTCCAAGATTTAATCAAGATGAACTATTTTAATGCTAATTCGCAATAAGGCATCTCAGCAGTATCCCAAGAACGACTGAGTGTACTATGTTCAAGATTTCATGGCTTCTTCTGCTTTTAAAATTTAACCAAATCAAAATAGCATAAATGTATCCGAGCTATCAAAGAAAGTAAACAAATTTTTTTGCGAATGGTATCAAGTTTTCCATTTCAGGTCAACTAGAGGAGGTATGAAACTAAATTAAACAGTAATATTTGTGTCCAGATTTTTAAAAGGGTGTATGCTGTTAGAAATTACTGAAAATTTTTCTCCGGCATAAAAATAGCAGGCCAAACTATAAAGTCTTAAAAAAACGAAAAGATTTAAACTATTATTTTCTTTTTTCCCTGAAAAGACTATGTCAATATAAAAGGAATATAAATTAATTTAAAAAAAAATTCCACAAAATAAGTTTTTCAAAGAAAAGTAAAGAACCCCATTAAACCAAAAATGAGCAAAAATAAAATAAAATAATCTACCAAGCGTGAAACTACCACAAATCAGCATCGATAAATAAATAAAACCCAAGAAGAACAAAAATTACAATAAATAAGCGAGTCAAACTCAAAGCGAGCAGAAATTAACATGAGCAGGGCTCAAAACCCGTATGCCTTCCCGAGTCCAGAACATAATTTACACTTACTGGAAAAATACAAATGAATGTGCATTGTCAGTTTAATATAGATATACTGATGTTTAGTAATCAAAATGATAATATTATTTGATTTATCAAAATTATTAAAGTAAAAATATTTATATTTTTTAGTAAAGTGCAAGTTATGTTCTGTCCTTGGGAAGGCATAGGGGTTTTGAGCCCTACTCATGTTAATTTCTGCTAGTAATGAGTTTGAAAAAGTTTGCTAAATTTTGCCAAGTTTATAAATGGCCAAAAAACAGCGACTTTTGTTGATCTGTAGTAAATTATTTCTGTTGTAATATATGTTACTCCGAACAATTTCTTCAAGTACTGTCAGGAATAATGTACTGTATTAGAAGAGAAAGAAAAAATAGAAGAATGGAAAAAGAAAGTGAACGAAAATGTCTTAGTCAAAATTTTATAAAAAGTACTGTACGTCACCGACGATCAGCGTGTAACACGAAGCATAACATGCGGAAAAAATTTTGGGATATGGTACATTTAATATTTATATGTTGGTAACACTGGTGGCGACACTACTTTACATTAAGAGGCAGAGGGTTTCTTAGCCATCAATATCAGACTGCGTTGCTATTCACTCATTAAAAAGAGTCAAGCTTCTCATTCGAAGGTGGCAGATATCCACCTTTGTTTCGAGAAGCTTTACAAAAATTTTTTTATTCATTCTATCAATATCAATATTAGTTATCAATGATTATGTGATTTATTAATATGAAACACTCGAAATGGATATGTTCTACATTCATCATAACACAGTAGCTGTTTCGTAAGTAAAGAGAGTCAAAAGAATATGTATAATAATTTTCCGTTATTATAAAATATTAATTATAAGCTTAAAATAGATTTTATATTGCAGCTTAATAGAAATAAAGCTAAATATGCTTGTTTGCCAAAAATTGATTCCTTCACGAGGGATTAGACACTCATCAGAATAGAATTGCAAAATAGACAAGAAGTTATTCTACATGCTGACACGTAAATATTTTTAATGAATGCAATTTGACTAGTGCTAGTATCAGTATAGCTAAGTACTTACTTGCTTACTTACTTACAAGACTAAAACAGTCTTGATTGATGGGTGTGTATCTGTTAATTACGAACGCAAAGCGGGATAAATTATGGGCTAATAATTAAACAAAATTATAAAACAAAGAAAAAACCCGCCACATACAAATTAATCTTTTATGTCTATGAAGGCACATCAAGGATTTTAGTTTGGAATGGAGTGAGGGGGTGGGGGAAGGTACAATGAAAAATTTCAAAACGCATCAAAATTTTGTCTATATGCAATTTTTACGACTCAGAAACAAATTTTAGAGGAGGGGGAAGGGGTGAAAACCTTGTAGCCTCCCTCCCCAGGATACAGGCTTGAAGGTTCTAAGTAGCATAGAAAGCAAAATTATGATTATAGGCTAAAAATACTCAAGGATTGGCGACTATTGAGGTTTTACTGCCGAGAAAGTGCGACGTGCTCACCTAGAGGGTATATATATATATATATATATATATATATATATATATATATATATATATATATATATATATATATATATATATATATATATATATATATATATATATATATATATATATATATATATATATATATATATATATATATATATATATATATATATATATATATATATATATATATATATATATATATATATATATATATATATATATATATATATTTGAAAAGATTCAATTTATGAGAAGCAGATATATCCTACCTCTTTCTGGGAAGCTTGATTAATGTTGAGTTAGGGCAGCATTGCTTCCGAAAGCAAACATATATTATTTCGATTCAGAAAAATAATTAATTAGAAATTGGTGGTAACGAGCTTTAGTCTTCTTATCAACAAACAACAAGTTGATATTTTCTAAAGAAATATTAATACCAATATGGCCTACAGTGGTTCATCCATTTCTGTACATCTAACCTCTACTCATTTACGGTTTTTGGCAAAACTTATAGTCCAATCGGCTCAATGTCTATTCCAAAAATAGCCAAAGGTATAATAACCTTATTATAATCTATTCTAGCGCTATAGATAAAACGAGAAAAAAAATACAAGCGGTATATCAGATAACCTATACATAAGTGTTGGTCAAAAGCAAAATAAGAGCCCTGTGAACGAACAAAAATTACTACCCCTCCACGTATGCTCTCATAAAATTGACTAGTGGTTTAGTGAAAGCAAAAAGGCAAATTGTCCCTTATACACTCCTCATTGCATGCATACCATGATCTTATTAAAAAACAGTGTTATCCGGCTAGGATTTACGCTTAGGCCCAGGCCTAAAGGCGCACAATGCCGAAGGGTACAAAAAAAACTGAGTGATTAATTTTTCTTAAAAAAAACTGGACTGATGTGATTTATCGTCAATGTGCCAGGTCCACTTTGCTGCTGTGCTGCCTATTCACAGAAAAGTGATTTTAAAACAACACAGGAATTCCGTATCTGATTATCCGCTTAAACTGTCAGATGTCTCTCAAGAATGGCAGTTGAGAGCTTGGTATCACCTCTCTCTTGCATTACTTTTGGCTCATCGTTCATCAGTTAGTTGCTGATACTTTTTAAGGTCATTGGGGGAATATACCTGTTGAGAAAATACCCCCTCCCCTTGAAGAAAAATCCCCCCGAAATTTCCCATGGAGAATTTCTCCTGGTGATAATTCTCCATGGAATTTTCTCCCGTGGAAAATCTCCCCCCCCCCAAAAAAAAGATCCCAAGAGAATTCCAAATCCGCTGAAAACATCCCCTTGAGATTTCCCTCAAAGTGTCTCAACATGTACAATGGGGTCAACAACGAGAAAAGAGACAAATAACACACATTTTGTATACAAATTCTGGTAAAGTCTCCCCATGTAAAATATCCCCTGAAAAGTTCACACCCAAAAACTTCCATCCCAATGGGAAATCCTCCCCATAGAAAATCCGTCCCCAGAAGATCTCCTTCCTCCCTTGGAAAATATCGATATACTTCCCTATAACAAATACTATGTGCAAACAATGGGCAAATTTCATAACATGCGGCCCTTCATCTGGTGGTTCTGAGGGGTCATGTCATCTCCAAAGACATATCTATTCATATGCTATCTCAAAATTTTGATCAGACGACTTTCAGGAAAAAAGGGCGTGGGACGGGGGCTAGTTGTCCTCCAATTTTTTGGACACTTAAAAAGGACAATAGACCTTTTAATTTTCGTTTGAACGAGCCCTCTTGCGAAATTCTAGTACCCTTGGTTCGATATGATCACCCCTGGAAAAAGCAATAACAATAAATAAACACGAATCCGTGATGCTTCTTCTGGCAAACACTATAAAATTTCATTTTTATAGATATGAGCTTGGAACCTCTACAGTGGGGTTTTCTGATGCGCTGAATCTGATGGCGTGATTTCCATTAAAATTCTTTGACTTTTATGGGGTGTTTTTCAACCCTTTTCGAAAATTTGGCACATTTTTGTCAGGCCCACTAATGGGTAACAATGAACTTAAAAAAATTATATATTTGGAATCAGCACAATAGGCTAATCTTTTGGTACATCTATAGATATCAAAATTGATTCCAGATCATCAAGTATCTATTTTTATTATTTGCTAACTTTTCATTTTCAGTTAGTAATACTTGATAAATAGGTAGATGTTTTTGCCCGACTACTGGAAGCCGGAAGCAATTGTTAACGAAAAAGGTGCCTGCTTGCCTATTATCTTGACTGTAGCGTAAAAGCAAGGAGAAATAACATCGTTTATAGATGAAAGAATACAAACTTGTAAAGAATTTCAAGAGTATTAACTCTGAGTATCTAACTCTGAGTATCAAGAGTATCTAAAATAGGATGACTATATAATAGTTTAGAAACAAATTTGGGCTATATATTTGCACATTAGGGGGAGTGGGTGGGGGGGGGGGCAAAGCAGTGAAAATATTAAATACGTACCCCACCCTACCCGAGGGCCCCCCCTCCCCCCAAAAAAAAACACCAAAGAACAATACTTTAAATATATTATAACCACGCTATACAATGTATTTCTCTACGGTGGTGTATTGAATCAAACAGTTCGTGGTAACGAAATGTAAGTAAGGAGCGACCCCGCTCAATGGTAACCGAAAGTCTAGTAAAAAGTATTTTGATACAAAAAAATACATCAAAAGAATCAAATTTTAATGCTGACTTCAAATATATAAGTTTCATCAAGTTTAGTCCCACCTATCAAAAGTTAAGCGCCTGAGAAAATTTGGCTGATTTTCAAAAAAAGGGGAAAAGACCCCCTAAAAATTATAGAACCTTAATGAGAATCACACCATCATATTTCGCGTATCAGAGAACCCTACTGTAGAGGTTTCAAGTTCATATCTACAAAAATGTGGAATTTTGTATTTTTTGCCAGAAGAAAGATCACGGGTGCATGTTTAGTTGTTGTTTTTTTTTTTTCCAGGGGTGATCGTATCGACCCAGGGGTCCTAGAATATTGTGGGAGGGTTCATTGAAATGGAAATTAAAAGTTCTAGTGCCCTTTTTAAGTGACCAAAAAATGGAGGGCAACTAGGCCCCCTCCCACGCTCATTTTTTCCCCAAAGTCACCCGATCAAAATTTTGAGATAGCCATTTTGTTTAGCATGTTCGAAAATATTTTAAGTATGTCTTTTAGGATGACTTAATCCCCCGAAGGTCCCGGGGGGGCTGTAAGTTATGAACCTTACCCAATGTTAACATATAGTATTGGTTTTTGGGAAGTATACAGACGTTTTAAGGGGAGATTTTTCCTGGTAGGGGGGAGGGGGGTTGGGGGTCATATGGGAGGATCTTTCCATGAAGGAAGTTTTCATGGGGGAAGGGACATTGCGATGAAGGGGACGCCGGACTTCCCAGCATTATTTAAAAAAGATCAGAAATTAAATATAAAAAAACAAGTTTTTCAACTGCAACAGCAGCAACATCAAAGCTTTAAACGAACAGAAAATATTACATATATGATTGACTTCACCCCCTAGTCAATACCTCGCTCTTTAATCTAAAGATTTTTTAGTACTTTCATAAGAGCTATTTATTCCAATTAACGGCCTTTGTGATTAAGCGGTCATTTTTAAAGAATTGTAACAAAATTCGAACTTACGCTTAAACAGCAAGGTATTGACTAGGGGGTAAACATCCTGATATACGTATTAATAATATGTGTATATAGAAGGTCGTTACGTAAGTTAATTCGTAAGTTACGTATATTTATTTCTAATAAAAACGTTCGTAAATAAAATTAAATAAGTTTCGAGAAAGCCATTTAACCAAATAAAAGTAAATTAATATGCGCATTTTCTTTAATTATTCATGTACGGTGAGCCAAGATCAAAACCTACATTTATTCAAAAACGTTCAAAAATTAAATAAAAAAAAAACAAGTTTTTTTTAACTGAAAGTAAGTAGCGACAGTCAAACTTAAAAAGTACAGAAACTAGTCCGTAGATTAAAGAGGCCGACTGCTCCACACCGCCTCGCTATTTAAGCTAAATTTTTTTGTTTATCACGACTCTTTTTTTTTAAACAATGAAAAAATTTTTCGTAAATAGCGAGGCAATGTGGAGGGTACAACCCTTTTCATATACAAAATAATTTCTGTTCGTTTTAAGTTTTAATGTCGCTCCTTACTTTCAGTTAAAAAAACTTGTTTTTTTTTATTTAAAGACGGGTTTTTCATTGTGCCGGGTTTTGCAATTCTATTCTCTATCGGGTTTTGCAATTCTATTCTGGAAAGTCTCTAGTCCCTCGCAAAGGAATCAATTTTTGAGTAAAAAATCATATTTAGTAATATTTTTATTAAGTCTCAATGCAAAACCTATTTTAAGCTTATAATTAAAATTTCAGAACAATGAAAGTATATTATAAAAATTATTTCGACTCAAATTGCTTTTTAAACAGCTATTGTATATTCATAAATTGGTAACAATTGGTTTTGGCTATTTTTGTATTAGTAAAAGCTGGAAATTGTGTGTCCTATAAAATTATACTTTTCAAAATCATTTCTGCAGTATGGTAGCTTTGGTTTTGTTGGGAAACTTGCGTTTCCACCCCACAATCCCTAAATCGGGGTGGAAACGTCTACCCCGATAGGGAAATGGATCGTGTTTGGTTTTGATGGATTCGGTCATTGTGGAAAGTTGTCATTTCGGCTGAGATGAGGTAGATGTAATCCGAGTTGATAAAAGTGTAAATTAATATGCTATAATGTAGTTGTTTAAATTAATACTTTAATTTCCGTTGGGAGAAGGCAAAACACATACAACAAGTACTGACTATTCCCATTCTCTCAATACAAAAAATTGGACATTTGTCCGCGTCTCCGGAGACGATTCTATACTTGGTACCTAAATTTTTCAAGTTCCATTGATGATTATATGTCTTCCATAGGTTATTATGCTTAGATCAGATTCGTTCTGAATTAAAGAGATGGATCTTGAAATAGAGCTTGTGATTAGAATTAGGACAATGAAAAAATGCGGGTACTTTATTGCGGAGCATATTTAAATTAATGCCTTCTATTTTTAAATAGTTTCACCCTGCCCTATTAGATTTTATGTGATGTTTACCGACACCTATTTATCACGCCTATATTTACGATTTGAGAGTGCTATGCGTAAATACTCTTATATCGAATGGAAAATTGCTTTGATTATTATAATTGTTTTCATCTTTCTCTAATCTATCCCTTTTTCTCAATGTTATTGACGTCAAAACTTGAAAATATGATAATTTATTTCGAAAGTATTGGTTTTTCCTGTCATTGCATGGCAACTGGATTAAAGAAATTAGCCGCGTAAATTGTATTGATAGTATTTGATAGAATCTACTTTTATTTAATTTGGTTCAGAACAGTACGAAATTTACTTCTTGTGTGTCCCCTAAGCTCCTTGATTGGAGGCCGGGATAAGCTTATATAGGCCCACTATATTCTTCGGAAGGAAAGCAAAAAAAAGCACACACATATGGGATGCTTTGTTTCATGAGCAGCTTTTACATGTATTTTTATTGTTGTGTGCTGCAAAATTAATTATAGTACGGTGCACTCGTCAACTGATTCAGATTTTTTTTTTTCCATTTCGCACAAATTTAACTCACTTTTTCAGACTTATTTGAAACCAGATTAGTCCTATATACGAGTAATACGAAACAGACGAATAAAAGTGTGCTTTATTTGGAATGAAAGTAGATCATCAACGTAAAGACAATGATTTCCTCTCCTTACATACCGAAATAATTTGCGATGGTTACTTCAAGTAGACCTGCAAACCTTAAAGAAATTCAAATTTCCGGAAATCTATCTGTAGTTCCAGGCAGTAATTGTTGCTTTGATAGAAGCTCACAAAATAATGGAAAGAAAAATGAAAACGACGTAGTTTGTTATAAAACAATTTCGTTTGAAAATCAGTATGCTATTCTCTAGAGTTCTTTCACTTCACCTTCGAAGCGTTTACGGATTTTCTCGTGGAATATCATCGCTACTTGCGGATCAAAGAAAAGGCTAAAAAGCACAAAAGACGAGGGGGACTTACTATTGATTGATAAAAACAAACATATGACTTTCTTGTGAAAAATACTACCCCGAAACGTTGGAATGAGTTTCAAGAACAGTTAGGATAATAATAATCTTGATCAGAAGTGGGTTTGCAGATGTGGTTTAATGGTAGGCTACATGACCGCTGTATTAATAGTTCTTCCAATTTTTTCTTTTTTTTTAATTGCAACAGAATAAAAGAAACAAGAAAATAAATAATCCCAACTTATTAATTCGCTGGATAATTTTCCATTCCAAAATCATAATTGGCAATCATTCCATAAAATATTTTTCATTTTTGTAAAATAGTTTTAAGAGAATCGAGAATCGCTAGAAGTACCTTAGCTTTAGAAAAATTATTTTTAGAATAATCCAAAGATATTTTTAGCAAATTCAAACAATATAACAACAAATAAATATAGTTAACCATGGAATGAAAAATACTTAAAAGTGAATGCTCTTAACTTAGCTGCTTTTATTATTTACGCATAGAGCATTTCTTTCTATCTTCTGGTTTTCAAATTTAGTGATGTAGAAGATACGCATTAAAAAAAAATACTGTACAAAACACTTGCGAGGAAATAGGTCACACGAAATTGGGATTAACAGTTGGGACGCTCTTTCCCATGGTCGCCGTACGATTCTCTCGTTCTAGCAGTGAGTCATTTCAGTCTGGATGATGTAGTCTAGTTTTTTGCAATACTCAATCAAGGAGATTGCAGGAACAAAAAGGTTTGAGAAGTCTGAATTGACTTCTTCATAAGCTTTCATCCGCATGAAATCAAACACTGAATCAAAAAGAGAAATACCAGATTCAAATAACCCAGTTCTGCACTTATCACACGAATGCTTTTCCATAATCTTTTTTGCAGAATACCCCACTGCGTATGCAAAATTTGATTCCTCTGTTAAGGTGAAAACCTCAACATTCTCATCAAAATCAAACTCGTGAGGCTCATGGATATCGCTGCAATCACGTCTGGCTTGCACAATTCTTTTTGTATGAAGGTTAACTAATGAAAAAACTTCGGATAAAAGAGATTGATGGAAAGAAAGTGCTTCACAATTCCCCATCGAATTTGAAAAACCCGAAAAGCTTCTAAACGTTGCTTGTTTGTAAAGTCAGGAGAATTGCGACGTTGTAGGCTTATCGTTTAAACCCCCAGAGCGTCGGACTAAGCCGTAGAAATGCTCTAGACTATCCTGGTTAAGTCTCCTCGTACAAACATATTTAAACCCATGCTTCATCAAATCTTCTGATAGACCGAGGATGGCAGAAATAGCCAGCTGCCATCCCTCTATGCAATAGATTGTTTTCCTAACATCTTTCCCCACGCTATTAACAAATTTTAAATCGCCTAAAAATTAACTGGCCGACTTTAAAAAACTGGAATGATGCGCTTTCCCTACAAATTGGGCGTCTATGCATTTTTTTTTCTAAAAATCCAAGAGAATTAACGCAGTGGAACAGCTTATCAAAGAAATTTACAACCTTTGCTGTTCCTGTGGCCTTCAGATTTAAGAGGCCTTTACTCACGTAAAAATTGATCCTGAAAACATGAGTAGCGACTTTAACCCTCATTTTGTCGAGATTTGTTGGACATATACTACGCTTTTGAAGTTTCGGCGCTGTCCTAAACCGATGACGTTGATCCACCTTGAAGAAACACACAATGTCTCTCCATGACGCCTGCCACTGCTTACTTAAAATGATATCATACTTTAAGAGATTGTTTCGGACACTTTTCAACAAGTGAGGGGGATCGTAAATGAAATATACTTTTTCACCATTTCTAAGAAAAAAAGGAATTTTTTTCGCGACGCCGAGATCCTTTTTTAATCCTCGGTAGTTTCCACCCTGGGTTGAAATTATTGCCTCTACGGTAATCCCTACCTGTTTGCACCTATCTATCGCCTCAAAAATAACATTTCTTAGTTTCTCGCCTTTGAGGCCTGAAACGCTATAAAAATACGCAAGTGGTTGTTTCCAGTGCGGTTTTAGTCCCTGCAACATGACCACTGTAGCGTATTTGAAGGGTCCTAACGGACCAAGTTATTCTACCCTATCACGGCTACGATCATACTGCAGTCCAGGTTTTAGAGACATATCGTCAACGGCGATGGTGCAAAATATTTCTGTTTCATCCATTCCTGCAGTTTTTAGCTTCAGCATACCAAAAACACTTTCTTTAAAACCTTCTACCACTTCGACACTCGAAAGACACCTCTGTAGAGTACGCACCGATGGAAGGTAGAAAATTTTCTCACGAAGCAACTTTTTGTACCCGTTCGGAGATAGGAAAAAAAACACCAAGCCCGTTGTTTTTTCTTCCTCAGTAAATTGTTTTATTATCATGGATCTTCAAATTTGGCACTTAAATAAAGAAAGCGCGATTCCGGATAGGTGACTCACAACAAAATGTAATGCTTCTTGTTCGGATTCAAAATCTGTCTTCGCATTTTTTATTTTACTTTTGAGCGCGATAAGTGACCTTCTACATCGTTTTATTATCTTCTCTTGGCGCTTTATTGTCCGACTTAATGCCAGCTTTCGTGGGGTATATTTCCTCCCGTTGGTTGACTGATTTGTATTGGTTGATGTTGGAGATGAAAATATTGCATGGTCGGTCATATCAATTTTTGCATCTCTTGCATTTCTGGGTGTGCTTAATATTGTTCCGTTTATTTTGCGACTAGTTTTTGGCGTACCTATCTCAGCTTGGGACGAGGCTTGGGATTCGGGAGCTGATCTACCTAAAAAAACAAAAAAACAAACAAAAAACTGGGTTGAGCAAAGAGAAATGTACAATAACTTATCGAAATATCCTCTTTATTTTCCATTTCAAGTCCCCTATCGAAACTTTTAACACACGAAAACTAACAAAGCAATAGGCAATATTAATTAACAAAGCATTACTGACTCACAAAATATCAGAATAAATCACAGTGCCTCAAAAGCATTCCGCTTTATACCTGTCTCGCTTTCTGCACTATTTCCTATCTCCCATCCTATCCTCCTATCAAGCGCAGAGAACGCAGAACTACTTATTATAATATAGAAGAAATGCAGGATAAGCAAAGATGTTTACGTTTATATATATATATATATATATATATATATATATATATATATATATATATATATATATATATATAAGAGATGAATGGATATTTTAGGATCGCTGCAATACTAATGCGGCTAAAAAATGAAATCTAAAAACTAAGATTGATAGAAGGGACTTAGCTCTAAATTAGTGAGTGAATAATCAGAGAAAACACCTAACACTAGGGTATTTCTGTAAGCAAATTGGGAAAGGTAACACTTTTGGGTACATGATCAAGACAAACAGGAATACTCTATGAAACCAGGGGATAACTTAGGGGGGAGGGGGTACAAATATAACAACAATATACGGGCCTTAATCTTACCATGTTCGTTGTCAGAACCGATAGCAGCTGCAAGTTCAGATGTCCAGAACCGAACACGAGATAACACTTGGGGGTTCAAGATTGGCAAAAGCTTTATTAGATCAGCGGTCATGCTCACCCACTCTTCCAATTCAAATGCAGCATCACCTTGAAAATAAAAATGAAATATTGGAATATCATCCAGAGTATTAAAAGTTTGCATTCAAGGTTAAGGCTCAGCCAGCGTCCTGCTTAAAAAATTACAATTGGTCATTGCTAATTATCGTACTCCAGTGACGGAGAAACAAAACGAGGGGAAGGTCGGAAGCTGTTCTTTTCATAGTGCGTAGCAAAGACGCGCGCGAATTTGTTCACTATTCTGTTCAAAATGAGTTAACAATATAGGCAAAAATCTCAATAATGTTCAAAACTATAGCTTGTGTGGACAAGCTTATTCCCCAATCAGAACAGCAAAAGCCAAAAAAAAACTATAACCATTAATTTGCTTTCTTTCCAAGGAAGCTTTATTTATTTCTTCGATGCATATAAAACCCAGGGACCTTCCCACCATCAAATCACAGAAAAAAAATAATGGCAAAATCATGAGTGGTTATATTCAAAATTGCTTTTTTTTTGTTTCAAAGTATTAATTATGTCTTTTTCATAAAGTATAGGGAGAAAGAGGAAATAACTGGCCGTAAATGAGCATGAGCAATAACGAGCACTATTAGATTTATTAACTAATTTACTAAACAAGACTTACCACTAAGATTAACAAGTTCAACTGAATTCAGGTTGTGTGAGCTGCTACCGATGTCAGTGAAGGCAATGTCACCTGTAAGAGTGGAAAAAACTTGTTATTACTGCGACATATCTTATCTACTCTAATCTACTTCTATAAGAAAGAAGAAAAGAAAAAACGATGTACGAAGAGGAGAGAAGAGAGGGAGAGAGGGGGAGTAGTGAGGGGTGTAGAAGTTATATTGCATAAAAGCTCGATTGAATATGCAGGTAGGAGCAATGCAGCACTGAGCCGTCCTCTAAATGCTCAGATAGGCTGAAATATTCGGATAAATAAAGAACTATACGAGTATGTTAGTAACAGAAAACTAAATATAAACGTAAGGTCTGGATTCGATGTCAAAGATGCAAACGCACATTTCTTTTGCAAGGTGCATTGAACACAAATAACCATTCTACGTTAGGTAGGAATTCTTATGATTAAATTGAATTCTACAGAATGCTACGTCAGTGACGCTTTTTTACAAAAATAAGGAGGGAGAGGAAAAAAACAAGCTGTTAATGAGCAAAAGTGGTACTTTTTTATTTACTAAGTTAACTAACTAATTAAGCACTTACCACTAACATTCACAACTTCAAACGAAATCGGGTTGTACTGGTTGCTATTGATGTCGGTAAAGGCAATGTCACCAGTGCAGGGAGTCACCAACTGAAATAAATACCTTGTCCTCAAGAAGTCGGATAATAGTTGGCGCATAATAATGTTGCCTGAACCTTCCAAACTTGGCTTGTTAAACCAGCTACAAACATTTATTTGATTAGGTTGCGAATCTATTTTAGCGAATCTCAAGTAATAGGTTATCCTTGGAATACAGTCCTTAAAAAAGAGGAGGGAGGGCTGCACTTTTTCACCCTCACAAAGCTACCATCTCGTAATAGCTGATGCCTCAAAGGTTAAAAATTAAGCATATAAAAACGAGAGCCTTTTTTTTCGTAGGAAAACAAATGGATTACTTTCCCCATGGATCGCGTTTCCCCGACTTTCTCACCCAACTACACCGCTGATAGCTAATGAACAGACATAAAGTCTTACTTCAACCGTCACCAACTAAAATAAACGGGATGGCATTTGATTTCAAGATTTTCTTTAGCTTTGTAATATCTGATGCCATAAAATGCTCTTTCTTGAAATGCCTCGTGCATATGAAGAGTCTTTTTACCACAATCAGATTTCCCACCAAATCCACACGTTTCACAGCCCTGTGCCATTTTTCCCGTCTGTAAAAAAAAAAAAAAAAAAAAATAACAAGTAGTCAGCTTTGGATTTTTCTTGCCATTTCATTTCTATCCAAAATTAAAGCCCTGCTTCATATCGTACATTAGAATTACAGCTACATTGAAGAGAATCCAATTTCGGCTGCCAAGAGCCAATATCATCAATGTTAAAAAAAAGCTAATAATTCAGAAGATACATAGTTCACATTTTTGTCTCTTTTTTAGAGACTATCAATAAGAAAAACCATAAACCGGCCGAATGCGGGAAAAAAAAATTCCAAATGAATGCTCTTTCTTTCGAGGAAATGGAATCAATAAACAAAAAATATAGTGTCTAAGACGAAACTTGGATTTCGAGAGGCTTAAAACTTGCTAGTTTTTTCTGCATAACTTTTTTGTGCTTTGAAACTTCGAAGCATTGGAGTTTACCATTGAAAGGTGCACCTTCCGATAAATTGACCATAAGTTTGGGGGTAAGTAGCCAAAGTATTTGAAATTGAGCTATAATACAGCTGTGATTTTCCAGTCATTTATCGTCTTTATAATTAGTGTAAATTGTAGAATCTTTCCCTTAATCTTTTTTGTTTGCTCACTATTTCTCACTGATTAGGCTACAGCCTTGAATTAACCCAATGAAACGTATATAACTACGGCCCATTTCCAGATTTCTCATTAGCTTATAACCTATAGCCTAGACTAGGTCAGTATTTGCTAGTTTTCGGCTCACTCGGGGTTCGGGTCTAGGCCCCGGGGCCCTATCCCGAACCCCTCCGTGTCCTCAAAAAGTTTGTTTTATAGAATCTAGGGGATGAAAGGAATCCCGTCATTCTGGAATTTTCTAAATTTATATTTTGATAGCCTACAACATTGAATTCTAAGTAGATCATGGTATGTTTATTTCTTAGCTATCTCATTATGGTACTAGAATAGAACTTAAGTTTGAAAACAAAAACATTTCAAGTAATTTGACTCCTTTTTCTTTTGCATTTTCTCGATTAATATCACACCCTTCGAAAAAGCATCGAACGCTCATTCTGGTTGTTAGCCGGCAGCACTTAATAATAATCAGTTTTCTAAGCACAATATTTCTTCTTCATATCCATATCGCACGATTTACTGTTTAATTTCAACCTGCTAATATTCGATAATTTCCCAGTCACTCGTCGCCTGAATCACACTTAGCATAATTTATTGGCTCGGAGCGATTAAGTAGAGCAACATTTCCCCTCTAGAGGCGCTGAGGTACGCGGGGTCACTTTGGGAGAGTTTTGTCAGTACTTTGTGTGTGTTTATACTTTGGTTTCTAGATAGGTAAATTAAATAGACGAAATTCAATTTATAAGAATGAGGTAACATTAAACTTAAAACAAACAAGAACTAAATGAAACAAGTAAATTCATACTTAAATTAAAAAGGGAATTTTGACGATAATTGACACAATATTGGTTTTTCATGCTGACTCTAAGGTTTTAGGTGTTTACCCCCCTGAAAAAAACACAAAAAATACCCCCCCCCCCTTCACGAAATATATCCCCCCAGTAAATACTCTTCCGCCGAAAATACCCCCCATGGAAAGTACCCACGCAGAAAATACCAACCACCCCTGCGGAAAATACCCCTTCCACACATATTTTTTTTTTCATTTTTTGTCTCTACTATGCTTTCCTTTCTTTTGGCAACCACATAATTACTATAAAGTCACCGATTAACCCCCACCCCTCCCACCAACCCTGAGGCCATCCATGTTCCAAATATAGAACTTATTGTAGTCTCATTTTTATATCAGTCCATCTAATAACTGGACAATATAGCCATAGGCTACAAATCATATAAAAATTACTTATTCTTTTTCTTCACACTAGCATTATTTGGCATTATTAACCAACAGTTCGTGATAAATGTGTCCGATAATATAAATAAAACTTGACAAGAAAACAATATGAGTCAAATAGCCAAATTTTTACTTTAAGCTGTAATGGAAATTTTCTTATGAATAATATTTTTGGGGTCACTTCCCTTTAAATCACCCATTCCCCGACCTTGTACATAGTTTATAGCTAAATTTTGAATCATTAGACGGGGGAGGGGGTGGTACATTTTTTATAGCAATAAGATGGTATTTAGGGATAGTTTTGAAGAAGAAATAAATTATGCGACAATTTCTTTAATTTTTTTTGGTTTTTATCTGAGATTTAGCCTCCATACAGGGCTACTAATTGTTCACGAATTAGAAGTTGTAAAGGTAGGCCTAGCTTTTTAAACAAGTTTACTTGGCTATCCTGAATTTGAGCAGAATATATTTTACGTAAAAGTTCCTTCGCCTAACTAAAAGCTTTGTAAGCCCGTAAAAAGATCCAAAAACTGCAGTTTAAAATATTACGCCCACTGACAATATTACACGGGTAAAGGGACCAGAATATTAAATTGTGAGGGGAGTGCTGGGTGAATACGTTTGAGGATAAAAGGTGGTATGACATATACAATTCTCAGATAAAAACAGAAAGAACTTAATTTTATACACCAATGAAACAAAAATTAAAATGGTCAGAATTCCTGGCAAAAAGGTCAATTCCTTCAATATATTATGCGTTCAATAATTAAGTATTAAACATTAATACAGTATGTCCAAAACCGAAAATAGCAAAAGACAACAAAATTTAAACTTATGATTCGGCTTTCAAAACAATTCTACTTCTTTAAAAGTTCAATTTAAAAACCCAAAATCCAACTGAGCGTTTCGTTAAACAACTTCAAGTCTAGTTCTTGGCTAATTTTGTTAGGATTGTCTTGACCACGAATGATGTGAATGTAATAATCTTATAACATTTGGAATACCGTATCCGAAATTGTTTAATCTAAATGCAGGAAAGTTATACTTTTGTGAACATATAAAGAACTGTTTGTACTTAAATTGTATCAGTCTGGTTTTTAGGCAAAGTAAGACAGGAGACGAAAATTAACGAACAAGAGAGTAGTGAAAAATTATGGTATGTAAAACAATGTTTGCTAGGGATAGTCACTAGGGGTGGCACTGTGATTGGGTGATTTTTTGGGAAATTTCGGGGAATCGGGGAACCAAATTTTTTTTCGGGGAGACACACAGACTTTTGGAGAAATCCCCAAAATCTCAGGGATAGTGGAAGGTCTGGGTGTAGGACCCCTCCGACTCTGTCTTATCAAACAGTTCGTGGTAACGAACTGTAAGTAAGGAACGACCCGGCTCAATGGTAACCGAAACTCTAGAAAACGGAATTTTGATACCAATAGATACATAAAAAAGAATCAAATTTTACTGCTGATTTCAAATATATAAGTTTCATCAAGTTTAGTCTTACCTATCAAAAGTTACGCGGCTGAGAAAATTTATATGATTTTCAAAAAAAGGGGAAAAGACCCTCCCAAAGTCACAAAACCCTAAGGAAAACCACAACGTCATATTCAGCATATCAGAGAACCCTACTGCAGAGGTTTCAAGCTCTTATCTACAAAAATGTGGAATTTTGCATTTTTTGCCAGAAGAAAGATCACGGATGCGTGTTTATTTTTTTGTTTGCTTGTTGTTTTTTTTCCCAGGGGTGATCGTATTGACCCAGTGGTCCTAGAATATCGTGGGAGGGCTCAATCGAACGGAAATTAAAAGTTCTAGTGCCCTTTTAAAGTGACAAAAAAATGAACGGCAATTAGGCCCCCTCCCACGCTCATTTTTTTCCCAAAGTCAACCGATCAAAATTTTTAGATATCCATTTTGTTCAACATGGTTGAAAATATGATAAACCCGTCTTTTAGGATGACTTAATCCCCCGAAGTCCCCTGGGGGAGGGCTGAAAGTTATGAACTTTACCCAATGTTAACATATAGTATTGTTTCTTGGGACGTTTACATACGTTTTCAGTGGGGATTTTTTCTGATAGTGGGGGGGGGATTGGATCGGGGGTTATATGGGAGGATCTTACCATGAAGGAAGTTTTCATGAGAGAAGAGCCATTGCTATGAAGGGGGCGCCGGATTTCCCAGCATTTTCAAAATAAAGATCAGAAATTATATATAAAAAAAAACAAGTTTTTTAACTGAAAGTAAGGAGCAACATCAAAACTTAAAACGACAGAAAACATTACGTATATGATTGGGTTCATCCCCTAGTCAATACCTCGCTCTTTAAGCCAAAGATTATTTAGTACTTTCATAAGAGCTATTTATTCTAATTAACGGCATTTGTGATTAAGAGGTCATTTTCAAAGAATTGGAACAAAATTCGAACTTTAGCTTAAAGACCAAGGTATTGAATAGGGGGCGAACCCTCTAATATACGTATTAAAAATATAGGAATATAGAGGTTCGTTACGTAAGTTAATTCGTAAGTTACGTATATTTATTACTAATAAAAACGTTCCTAAATAACATTAAACAGGTTTTGAGAAAGACATTTAACCAAATAAAAGTAAAATTAATATTCATTTTTTTTTATTATTCATGTACGGTGAGCCAAAATCAAAACCTGCATTTATTCAAAAACGTTCAAAAATTAAGTAAAAAAAAAGTTTTTTAACTGAAAGTAAGTAACGACGTTAAAACTTAAAACGAACAGAAATTATTCCATATATGAAAGAAGCTGTCCCCTTCTCAATGCCTCACTCTTCACGCAAAAGCTTCACTTTGTCACAACTCTATATTTTTTAAACAATAAAAAACTTTAGCGTAAAAAGTAAGGCGTTGGGGAGGGGACAGCCCCTTTCATATACGGAATAATTTCTGTTCGTTTTAAGTTTTAACGTCGTTCCTTACTTTCAGTTAAAAAAACTTTTTTTTTTATTTAATCTTCATAAAGACGAAGATAGCGACAAAGACCACAATGCCTTTCCATAACAAACAATAAAAGCACGAAGAACAATAGGGAAATCTTTTTGAAAGACAGTAAAGATAATTTGAATGAGTATTTCGGACCTTTGTCAAAAGGCCCTCCTCAGCAAGACAAATATATATAAAAGAAAAAAGACTCAAAACAACAAAAGACTAATAAAATCTGAATAGGCTCTGAATAGCATATAGTCTGATTATAAAATTGATATATTTCTTACTCATAAAGGAAGCCAAAGCACGATATAAACAGAGGAAAACAAAACTACAAACAGAATGACTAAATATAGGATAAAACGTCTTTGATGCAAGTTTTCTTTTTCCCAGAAGTGGTTGACTTTGAAAGCATAGTGTCTTACCTTATCATCAAAATTTTCATCCTCGCTTTTGGACTTGTCTTCATGACCGGGAGTGGAGGGGCTACCTAATAGTTTTTGGAATCATGGAGCTTTATCTGACTTTGTATAGGGACGTTTTGCAGCAAATTACATATTTTGTTCTTAGTTGTGATATAGAGACCAGGAAGGCTTCAATCCTTTCCTTCTTCAACCTGTTTCGTTTTTCTATCTTGACATCACAAATCCAAGAAAAAATTCTTTCTGAGTCTGTGTTCAAATGCAGTAGGGATAAGGCCCTCTTGGCTAGGTCTGCGATATCTATAAAAAACTTTCGTCAGTGAAATTTCTCCTTTCACGTTTTTTTCTCCACGTCAGATGTAGAGTCATTTTTCTCAAATCTTCCTTTTTGGAGTCACTAAAAACATATGGTAGCTTGCACCACCGGGATTCAATATCTGTTAGTTTTAGCAAGACACTTAGAAATCTGTTCACTACTACATTTAGTGATGGCATGCTTTTTCTTCTGGGCCCCGGAGCCGTCTTGGCACTTACAAACTGAAAAGATATCGAAAAAGATGTTTTTCCTCAAATATCTTGATCTGCGTTTCATGAAAATGTATATTATAAATGTATAAATTGATCATTTCGAATCATAGAAGTCTCTTAATATGAGTTTCAGAAATATGTGCATGAGGTGATACCAGGTGATCAGTTCCAAGGCTTTTGAGTTTATCAAACAGTTGGGGGTAACAACCTGTAAGTAAGGAGTGACTCAACCCAATAGTAACTGAAACTCTAAGAAATGGGATTTTGATAACAATATATACATTAAAAGGATCGGCGTTTTACTTTGTTTCTCAATACATAAAATTCATTAAGTTTAATGTACTTATAAAAAGCTACAACCCAGAGAAAATTGCGTGATTTTCGAGAAAGGGGACAAACACCCCCGAAAAGTCAATAAATTTTAATAAAAAGCGCACCATCAGATTCATCATATAATGGAACCTTAACGTAAAGGTTCCAACCTACCATCTGCATAAACGTGGAATTTCGTATTTTTTTCAGAAGAAAGATCACGGATACGTGTTTATTTGTTTTTTTTCACCGGTGATCTACTACTACTACTAACCACTCACCACAGCACCAACCCGCCTGAGGCCAAAACAGCTACGTACACTACTCGTCCATCTCAATCTATTCAAATTCTTCCTTTTTACACCCGCCCAGGAAATTCCCATTTCCTTTAAATTTTTCTTTATGACGTCCTCCCACCCAAGACTAGAATTATCTGCCTTCTGTTTAGCCCTAAATGGCTGGCCGAAAAGGACAATCTTCGGCAATCTATCATCCTTCATCCACACAACGTACCCTTACCTTAGCCATCTCAACCCTTCATTCATTATAGCGCTAGAAAGGGGGGTTGAACCAAATTTTTTGTACAGCCTACTGTTTGAATTACGGTCAGTCAGCCGGGTACCCAGAACCATCCATGCGCAATTTCTCTGGAAAAATATCTAGCAAATTTTAATCCTCTTTTCGTAGCGCCCACGCTTCAGAGCCATGTTTGACCACTGTCATCACTATAGCTTCTAATATTCTAATCTTGGTTTGCACTTATCGTCCTATTCTTTCAAACTCTTTTTTAACTATGAAGAAACACCCTGAGCCTTTGCTAATCTGCTTTTAACATCTTCACAACTCCCATCGTCCATACTAATAATACTACCAAGGTAAATGAAGCTGCCCTCCTAATCAATCTTTTCGTTACCCAACGTCACCTATTCATCTTCACTTATTTCTAGTCTTAGTGACTTAGTCTTCTTACCATTAATTTTCAAACCTATTCTTGTACCCTGAACTCGCAAAACCTCTAAAAGATCATTCATTTTGCTCACAAATTCATCAAGGATGTTTAAATCATCAGCGTAATCTAAGTCCAGGAGAATTTTTCGTCTCCATTTATTTTCGTAACCTCCCATTGCCTTTCCTGTCGTCCTTAATTCATCAAAATGATCCATATAAAGGGGGATAGAACACAACCCTATTTAACTCCTGATTTAATACAAGACCAGCTTCTATCCTCATTTCCTTAACCGCAGTAGTGTTATTCTAGTACATAGTACTAATCACTTTAATGTATTAGTGTGGTATATCATGCTCGGATAAAACTTTTGCTTAAGGTCTTCTATCAACAGAATCAAATGGTTGCTTAAAATATATAAAACTGAGGACCAAAGGTGTTTGATAACTCAGAAACTTCTCATTTATTAATCTAAGAGTGAATATTTTATCAATAGTGTAGGGTTTTAAGGTTCCACCTCATAGTAGCCCCTTTGAATCCTGGTCCCAGCACTTCTTTGAGCTTCTTCAAGACGCAGATGTCTCTTACGTCATAGAAAATGTTTTATAGGAGATACAGGTGCATGGTACGTAATAGAAAAGGTTTTCTAGGAGACGCAGGTGTTTGCTGCCTCATAGGTGTTTGCTGCTTCCTTCCTTTGGGATTACCATGGTTGTTAAATAATATGCTCTTAAAAAAACCTTCAGGGATTTCTTTACCCTAGGATTTTTTTGAATGTTCTTTTAAAACCCCACGAGACCTCGCCAAGTCATGATTTCTTTGGGTGATATTTAATAGTTTCTTTAATTTTTTTTAAAAAAACCTTCTTTACTTCAGAATTTATAAGATTGTTATGTCATAGATTATCTGATTCTTAAAAAAAACTGCAAGGGCCAGGAAAACAATTTACAGAGGGCCCTTCCAAGTAGGGGCATAATCCTTATATCATCCCAATATATCCGTGCTTTACCACCCTTTCGTGTTAGTATTGTCCGCCATTTTCTATGAGAAGAACCGTTATAGAGACTATTGATGACTCACTTAATATAACATAAATTAACCTAGTCTGTGTAGGTTAACGTGAGAGCATTAGTACAAAGTCAATTTCCAATTTTGTCTGCAAAAGTTCATACGTTTCAAATGAAAAACTCCCGAAATGCAATTTGAAACATTAAATGAGGTATCACAGACGAGACAAACCACAACATAACACTAAAATAATATCCTAAATCATATTTTTCAAACGAAAAACTTCCAAAATACACTTCGTAATATCAACTGAGGTAGCACAGACCAGATAAACCACACAAAAAAATTACAAGAATATCCTAAGTCATACGTTTCAGACGAGAGAACTTCCAAAATGAACTTTGAAACATCAAGTGAGGCAGCACTGTCAAGATGAACCACGACACAACACTATAAAAAATATCCCAACTCACATGTTTCAAACGAAAATTTTCTAAACTACACTTTGGAACATAAACTTAGGTAGCATAGACAAGATAAACCTCGAAAAAACTCTACAAAAATATCCCAAGTCATATGTTTCAAACGAAAAACTTCCAAAATGCTCTTTGAAACATCGACTGAGGTAGCACAGGCTGAATTTTCTCAAAGAAGAAGAAAAAAAAACTCAAGTTCTGATCTAAGTTTTCCCCCAAAGCAGAAAAAAGTTACAGTTCAGTTTTGAATTTTGTCAAGGAAGAGAAGAAAAGTTCAAGTTCTCTTCTGAATTTCTACATAGAAGAAAAAAAATGTTAAACTTCAATTCTGAACTTTTTCCAAAGAAGAGTAAAATGTTAAACTTAAGTACTAAATTTTTTTCTGAAGAAGAGAAAAAGTTGCCCTTCGGTCCAGAGTTTCCCTATAGAAGAGTAAGAGAGATTAATTTCAGTTCTGAATTCTTTCAAAGAAGAGAAAAAAGTTTTACGCCCCTTCTGAATTTTTTCAAAGAAGAGAAAAAATTTACACTTCGATTCTGAATTTTTCCAAAGAAGAGAAAAAATTCTACATCAGTTCTGAATATTCTCAGAGAAGAGAAAAAAAGTTCAGGTTCTGTTCGGAATTTTTCCATAGATGAGAAAATAGTTACACTTCGATTCTGCTTTTTTTTCCAAGGAATAGAAAAAAGTCATACTTCGATTTTGAATTTTCCAAAGAAGAGAAAATTTTTGATTTTAAATAAAACTGGTCGGGATTAAGAAGAATTTGAGATTTCTTGGGATTATTTTTGTTTTGTAAGAAATATTTTTTTTGTTTTGTAAGAAGTATTTCGGATTTTGTTGGAAGACTTTGTGATCGGTGGAAATGGTTGCTTGGGGGCCTGGTAGAATTGCTTGCTAGGGTCCCCAGTGGTTATGTTAGGGGCTTGTTGGAATTGCTCACTAGGCCTCCGGTTGAATTGGATGCTTGGTTGGCCCCTAACTTGAGCAGCTTGCTAGGGTCCTCTGATGGTTAGGTTAGGGCCTCGTTGGAATTGTTCGCTGTGCCCCTGGTGAAATTGGATGATTAGGGGCCGGGTTGAATTAATTACTAGGGTCCCCTAATGGTTAGGTTAGCCCCCCCCCCCCTCCCCGTTGGAATTGCTCATAAGGGACTCTCGGTTGAAATAGATGCTTGGGGGCCCGGTTGAATTGCTTGCTAATGTCCTCCGAGGTTTAGTTTAGGCCTTTCCCCGAAGGAATTGTTTGCTAGTCCCCCTTCAGTTGAATTGGATGCTTGGGGCCAGGCTGAATTGCTTGCTAGGGACTTCCGATGGTTAGGAGCTCCCTCTGCTGTTGGAATTTCGCACCAGGGCACCGGTTAAATTGGATGCTTGGACCCTCGGTTGATTTGCTTGCTAGAATCCTCTTATTGTTAGGTTAGGGCCCTAGTTTTAATCGCTTGCTAAAGCCTTGGTTTAATTCGATGCTTGGGACCCCAGTTGAATTGCTTCATAGAGTCCTCCAATGTTTAGGCTAGGGCCCCCGTTGGAATTGCTCCCTAGAGGCTCTCGGTTAGAATGGATGCTTGGGACTCGGTTGAATTGCTTGCTAGGGTCCTCTGATGGTTACGTTAGGGCCCCTTGTTGAAATTATTCACTAAGCCCCGGTTGAGTTGGTAGCTTGCATCCCCGATGGTTAGGTTAGGGCCCTGTTGGACTTACTTGCTAGGTCCTCGCTTTGAAGTATTCCCCACAGCCTTAGGTATTTTTTAAGCATAACAATGAAGGATATTCGAAAAAAAATATCGTGGAAAAAAAAAAAAAAATCGTCTTGGAATGTCTTGAAACATCCTGAAGAAAAATGTCTTAGAAAACATCTTGGGATGTCTTGAAACGTCTTGAAGAGAAATGTCTTAGAAATCGGCTTTAAACTTCTTGAAGAGAAATGTCTTAACAACGTCTTGAAGTGTCTTGAAACATCTTGTCATTGAAATTGGTTGCTAGGGGTCCCAGTTTAATTGGGTACTAGGGTCCTCTAAGGATTAGGTTAGGACCCTCATTTGAATTGATCCCTAGGGTCCTGGTTGAATTGGGTGATTGAGTCTTGATTAAATTACTTGCGAAGACGCCCATCTTTCTTTAATTTACGCAAGCTTTTGTTCATATTTCATCTTTTTATAAGCTTTTTCTTGTTTTGTTTTTGCCATTTGCATAGTCTTGTCTCAAAGACGTGGAATTTCGTTAAAGGCTCTAGGAAAAACTTCAATAGAGCCTAAAAAATTAGCTGTAATATCAGCCCCCTCGATTGGAAAAGGAAAAGGTTGGGTCCTGGTTAAATTTAGTCCTGATTGAATTGCTTGCTATGAGCCCCCCCCCTCCCTCTTTCTTTAATTTACGCGTGATTTTGTTTATACTTCATCTTTTTATAAGCCTTTTCTTGTTTTGTTTTTTCCATCTGCATAGTCTTGTCTCAAAAACACGGAATTTCGTTCAAGGCTCTCGGAAACACCTCAATAGAGTCTAACTTGGAGATCCTAGCCTAGTAGGTTCTTTAACAAAAATTTCCTAAGCCAAACGTTTCAAACGAAAAACTTTAAAAATGCTCTTTAGAACATCAACTGAGGTAGCACAGATAATATAAACCACGACGAAACACTACAAAAATATTCTAAGCCATACTTTTCAAACGAAAAACTTCCAAAGTACACTTTGAAACATCAACTGGGGTAGTACAGACAAGATAAACCATGAGACAACACTACAAAAGTATCTTAAGTCATATGATTCAAACGGAAAACTTCCTAATGTACTTTGACACATCAACTAAGGTAGCAAGGGTAAGAAAGACCAAGCCACGACACTCTGAAAAATATCCTAAGTCCTACGTTTCAAAGAAAACGCTTCCATAATTCAGTTTCAAACATCAAATGAAGTAGCACAGACAAGATAAACCACGACATAACACAAAAAAAAACAAACTCTAAGTCATATTTTTCGAATGAAAAACTTCCAAAATGTGATTTAGAACATCAACTGACGTAGCACCGACAAGATAAACCATGACACAGAATAAAAAGTATCCCAAGTCATACGTTTCGAACGAAAAACTTCCTAAATACACTTTGTAACATAAACTGAGGTACCACAGACGAGATAAACTATGAAAAAACCCTATAAAATATCTTACGACATTAATTTAAGACGAAAAAGCTTCCAAAATGCACTTTGAAACATCAATTGAGGTAGCACCGACAAGATAAGCCACAAGACAAGGCTACAAAAATATCCTAAGTCATGTGTTTCAAACGAAAAACTTCCAATAATCCACTTTGAAACATCAAATGAGGTAGCACAGACAAGATAAACCACGACACAACACTACAAAAATATCCTAAATCATACTTTTCAAAGGAAAAACTTCTAAAATGCACTTTGTAACATAAACTGAGTTAGCACAGACAAGATAAACCTTGAAACATCCCCAAAAAATAACTTAAGGCATACATTTAAAACGAAATAGCTTCCAAAATGCACTTTGAAACATCAACTGATGTAGCACCGATAAGATAAGCCAAGAGACAAGACGGCAAAATATCCTAAGTCATACGTTTCAAAAGAAAAAGCTTCCAAACTGCACTTTGAAACATCAACTGAGGTAGCATCGACAAGATAAAACACGAGAAAAGACTACAAAAATATCCTAAGTGATATGTTTCAAACGAAAAACTTCCAAAATGCACTTCAAAACATCAACTGAGAGAGCACAGTTATGATAAACCATGACACAACACTAAAGAAATATTCTTAGTCATACGTTTCAAACCAAAAAACTTCCAGAATGCACTTTGAAACATCAACAGAGGTAGCACTGACAAGATAAACAACGAGATTATGATACAAAAACAAATCCTAGGTAATACTTTTCAAACGAAAAACATCCAAAATGCGCTTTGGAACATCAACAGAGGTAGCACTGACAAGATAAACCACGAGATTATGCTGCAAAAAAAATCCTAGGTCATATTTTTCAAATGAAAAACATCCAAAATGTACTTTGAAACATCAACTGAGGTAGCATAGTTATGATAAACCATGACACAACACTACAAAAATATTCTTAGTCATACGTTTCAAACGAAAAACCTCCAGAATGCTCTTTGAAACATCAACAGAGGTAGCACTGACAAGATAAACTACGAGACTAGGCTACAAAAAAATCCTAGGTCATCTGTTTCAAACTAAAAACTTCCAAAATGCACTTTGAAATATCAACTGAGGTAGCAAAGTTAAGATAAACCATGACACAACACTACAAAAATATCCTAAATCGTACGTTTCAAAAGAAAAACTTCCAGAATGCACTTTGAAACATCAAAAGTGGTAGCATAGACTGATGTTTCTCAAAGAAGATGGAAAAGAAGATCAAGTTCTGCTCTTAATTTTTCCCCCAAAGAAGAAAAAAGTTACACTATTTTCTCAAGGAGTAGAAGAAAGTTCAATTTCTCTTCTGAATTTTTACATAGAAATGAAAAATTTTAAACTTCGATTCTGAATTTTTTCCAAGGAAGAGAAAAATATTAAAACTAAATTCTAAATTTTTTGTAAAGAAGAAAAAATGTTCCCATTCGATTCTGAATTTTTTCAAAGAAGCTAAAATAGTTACCCTTTGGTTCTGAGTTTCCCTATAGAAGAGAAAAAGATTCACTTCAGTTCTGAATTTTTCCAAAGAAGAGAAATAGTTCCACGTCACTTCTGAATCTTCTCAAAAAAGAGAAAATACATTACACTTTGATTCTGAATTTTTCCAAAGAAGAGAAAAATTTCTACATCAGTTCTGAATTTCCTCAGAAAAGAGAAGAAAAGTTCACGCCCTGTTCGGAATTTTTCCGTAGATGAGAAAATAGTTACACGATCTGAATTTTTTCCAAAGAAGAGATAAAAGTTATACTTCGATTTTGAATTTTCCAAAGAAGAGAAAATGTTTGAAATGAAATAAAACTGGTTGGGAGTAAGAAGAATTTGAGATTTCTTAGGGTTATTTTTGTTGTGTAAGAATTATTTTTTTTGTAAAAAGTATTTCGGATTTTGTTGGAAGAATCTTTGATCGGTTGAAATGGGTGTTTGGGTACCATTGATGGTAAGGTTAGGGCCTCGTTGGAATTGTTCACTAGGTCCTCGGTGGAATTGGATGCTTTGGGACCAGGTTGAATTGACTGCTATGGTCCTCTAATGGTTAGGTTAGCCCTCCCCCCCTCCGTTGGAATTGCTCGCTAGGGGCCCCAAGTTGAAATGGTTGCTTGGGGGCCCCGGTTGCATTGCTTTGTAGTGTCCTCCGATGGTTAAGTTAGGCCCCCGTGATGGAATATTTCGCTAGCCCCCCCTTCCCCAGTTGAATTGGATGATTGGACCCCCGGCTGAATTGCTTTCTAGGGTCCTCCGATGGTTAGTTAGGGCCCTCGATGAAATTGCTCGCTAAAGCCTCTGTTGAATTAAATGCCTGAGACCCCGCTTGAATTGCTTGCTAGAGTCCTCCAATGGTTAGGTTAGGGCCCCCGTTGGAATCGCTCCTTAGAGACCCAAGTTCCAATGTATGTTTGGGACTCAGTTAAATTGCTTGATAGGGTTCTCCAATGGTTAGGTTTGGGCCCCTCGATGGAATTGTTCGCTAGGCCCCCTGGTTGAATTGTAAGCTTGGACCCCTGATGGTTAGGTTAGGGCTCTGTTGGAATTGCTCGCTATGGCCTCCCTTAAAGGTTTTTCCACAGCCTTAGGTTATTTTAAGGCATAACAATCAAGGAAATTCTGAAAAAATGTGTTGGGAAAAAAATCGTATTGGAATGTCTTGAAACATCTTGAAGAAAGATGTCTTAGAAAACACCTTGGAATGTTTTGAAAAGTCTTTGAGAGAAATATCCTAGAAATCGTCTTGAAATTTCTCGATGGGAAATGTCTTAACAACGTCTTAAAATGTCTTGAAACATCTTGTCAGTTAAATGCTAGGGGTCCCAGTTTAATTGCTTACTAGGGTCCTCCGATGTATAGGTTAGTAGTGATATGTCAATATAAGGAAGCGGGGCCCTATCCTTTTTGCATCTATTAATATCTCCCAGCGGAAAGTACTCCTTTATAGTGTCAATCTAAGGAAGCGGGGAAGTACTCCATTATTGTGTCAATCTAAGGAAGCGATCAGTACTCTCTTTGCATGTCAATTTAAGGTATCGGACTTTACTCCTGCCATACAAGTGGGCTATCATTCCTGGCAGACATATTTTTTGTATGACTGATGTTTTATTTAATGTTTTTTTATATGGATGTTTTATTGTTTACTGTATTGGTGTTTTATTGCATGGATGTTTTATGTTTATGGATTTTTATTGTTCATTGTATTGGTTTTATATTTGATGTTTTATCGTATGGAAGTCTGATTGTTATTGCAGGGATGGTTTTGATGTATGGTTGAATATGTGTGTTACTTTATGATTGATTATACGTATTGTTATATGGTTGGTGTTTATTTAAAGTTTTTTTATATGGATATTTTATTGTATGGATATATGGATTTTTATTTTAATAGTTATTTGTTGATGTCTTTTTATTGTACTCTAATGATGATATGTGTTCTTTTCCAACGATATGATTTTTTACATTCTTAGCAAATTCCCATTGATTTAATGAAATTTGTGTTTGATGTAGGAATCGAACGTAATACCAGTGATTTCCTAAAGTAAAAGAACGAAACGTTACTTGTCTGAGCCAATAAGACACTGAATATTTTATGATTTTAGAAATACATCCAATGTTTTGTTTCCGGGACATTAGCCAACAGATGTTAAGCGTCACAATATCGTAACAAGTTATTTGCACATTCGATTTATCAAGTGTATTTTTCGTAAGTGCTTACAGTGACCTGTTTCGGGGTATTTTATGGCATCATCGTGAGAATATGCATACCACGATGATTTGAGATGCATATCAAACAGACAATAGCTTCTGATGCTTGGGCCCCAAGTCCTCTCCCTATCCCTATACCCCTTCCTCCCTCAAACCCTCCCCCTCCAGCCCTCATCCACCCTCCACCCCCTCTCTCCTTCCTTTTACTCCCCCCCAACTTTTTATTTAACATGGTATTTTTTCAATTTTTTTACACCTCTTAGAATGACATGAAACATACTTAAAACATAAAAAATCACATTTAATATTTTCCAAATTCAAAATGAGAATGATACAGGAATGTTTGCCGTGACTTTTACTATTAGAAAAATATTTTTTGTAGTAGCACTTGTTTTTGGACTTCGAAATTATTCAACTTTTTTTATCGACATCATTTGTCATATATGTTGGATAACATTGTCAAAAACTAAGTATCAGAGTGAATAAATTCTTTATTGACATCATTTGTCGGATACGTCGGATAACATTGACAAAATCTATGTATTAGAATGAATAAATTCTTTATCAACATCCTTTGTCAGATTCGTCGGAGAAAATTGACAAAATCTAGTATCAGATTAAATAAATTCTTTATCAGCATATTTTGTCAGATATTTTTGATAACATTGTCAAAATCTAAGTATCAGAGTGAACAAATTCTTTATCTACTTCTTTTGTTGGATACATCGGATAACGTTCACATAATCTAAGGATCAGAGTCAATAAATTCATTATCATCCTCATTTCTCAGATTAATTGGATAAAATTGACAAAATCTAAGTGTCACAGTGAATAATTTTTTTTATCAACATCTTTTGTCAGATACATCGGATAAAATTGATAAAATTTAAGTATCAGAACGAATAGATTCTTTATAAGCATCCTTTGCTGGATATATCGGTTAACATTATCAAAACCTAAGTGTCAGAGTGAGCAAATTCTGTATCAACATCTATTGTCAGATTTA
>NC_142807.1:62729698-62772183 GCF_049724085.1 Artemia sp. Qi Xiang Cuo | reverse complement strand
GATAAGGCAAACCACAGCAAAACCCTACTGAAATATTCCAACTCTTGCACTTCAATGAAAGAAAACCAAAATGAACTTTTAAAAATCAAGAAAATGTAACTGTGACAAGGTAAACCACAACAAAACACTAGTGAAATATTCCAACTCTTGCATTTCAACGAAAGAAATTCAAAATGAACTTTGAAGAATCAGGCCTTTGGGGTGCCAGGGACCCTTTGGGAGGGGGGAGGAAGGGCCGGGGGAGGGGGTCGTTCTGTGTCTCAACGCACAAAAAAAATATTAAAAAATGGGGGAGGGAAGGGGAGTAAGGGATGGGGAGGGGAGGAGGGGAGGGGGAGGGGAGGGGAGTAGGGAGAGAAGGGGAGGGGAAGGTGAGGAGGGGGATGGAGGGGGAGGGGCCCTTTGGGGGCCAAAGGGGGGAAGGGCCCTTTGGGGCCCAGGGGGGGTTCTGAGGGCCGGGTGGCCCTTTGGGAGCCTGATGAACCTTTGAGGACCTAGGGCTTCCTTCGGGGTTGGGGTAGGGGGATTGGAACCCTTTGGGGTTGGGGTATAGGACCTCACAACACTGTTCAAATGGAACTTGTGTATTATAACGACCACAGTGTTTCACCATTAAATTCTCTTCTAAAATCTCTTCAAAAATCATATTTTATAATGTCTCTAACTGTTTCGCCGAAATAATTCCCTAAAATGGCTAAAATGGTATCGCCTAAATAATCCCTAAACGTAATTCAGCATGTTCCTCTTGTTTAGCATCCCTGCGCTGGCGCATTTCAATTATTTGGAAACCTGATTCCCGCGCTAAAACAATTCATCGCTAAGATCTAAACTTTGCCTCGGAAACGATTCTCTTGTTAGAACTCCAAATTAATTTCCCTTTCGTGAATCAATTCTCTTTAGAACAACAAATTAATTCCCCTTTCGTGTCAATCAATCAATCATGACATCATCTGTCACGCATGATCTAAACTTTGTCTTGGAGACAATTCTCTTTGGAAATGCATCAAAAACATTAATTAACTTGACGTCATCAGTCAGACATTCCCTGGAAACAATTTGATTAATGACTGACAGAACAGATGTTCCCCGGAGACTCATAACATTTGGCTTGAACAACAAATATTGGAAACACGCGATCTCCCGGAAGCTCATATCATTTGCATCGAATAACAACAAGAAGGGAGTGACAAAGTTCCTGCTTTTCCATTCTCACTGACAAAATCCATAAAACCATCAAATAATCAACACGCATAACCATCCATGAAAACAGACATAAATCGACCAACACACATAACCATCAATGAAAACAGACATAAATGTGACAAAGTTGCTGTTTTTTCATTCTCACTGACAAAATCCATAAAACATCAAAGAAATCGACCAACACACATAACCATCCATAAACTATGTAAAAAAAAGTTATAGGTGGCAGCAGGGGTGCGTGATCGGAGTAGCACCTCCCCTTCTACTCTCCACCAAAACATAAAAACGTCTCTCCTCCACACACACAGAAGCCAAATAAAAGTAAATTAATACACAAATTTGGTTTTAATTATTCATGTACGGTGAGCCAAGATCAAAACCTGCATTTATTAAAAAACGTTCAAAAATTAAATTAAAAAAAAAAGTTTTTTTAACTGAAAGTAAGGAACGACGTTAAAACTTAAAACGAACAGAATTCATTCCTTATATGAAAGGGGCTGTCCCCTCCTTTTTTGAACGTTTTTTAATAAATGCAGGTTTTGATCTTGGCTCACCGTAAATGAATAATTAAAACCAAATTTGCATATCAATTAACACTAGCATTTGTAGCCTACTAGAGTTTTGATGATGAGGCTTAATAAACTTTGCTATTTCTCTTGTTTCTCTTCTTTTTGTTGGCTCTTACTCCGTCCCGTGATCAAACATAAGATTCAATTGAATCAAATTCGCTGCGAACTAATTAATTTTAATTTCAAACGTTCAGCATGTTTTCTTTGCGGCGAGGGTTTCTTATTCGTTATCAGATTGTTTTTTTCTTATTCCTTATCATTTTCTTATTTTTTGTATTTTTCTTATTCTTAGAACAATCTTATCAGTTTTCTTTATTATTTACCTAATTGCTTGAACTGGCATACCGTCAACAAATCAGAAGTGACGCTGTAGAGGTTCGTAGTGAGCTTTCTAGTCACACTACGAACACAGAAAGGTGACTGTTGGCATTTTTTTTTACATATTAGAGTCAATTTTATATTAGACAAAGAAACCGTAGCACTTTAGTGTGCCATTCTTTGGCTTTTCATGGAAAAGTGTGCTTTCTGGGTCGGATGTACTACAGTACAACACTGACCGAAAACGTGCGACAGTTGGCAACCCTGATCCAAATGAAGAAAATATTTTTTTCAGATAAAGCTTTTCACACCAAAAATACGCCAGATTAATCAAACTATGCCTAGATTTACGCTTGGTGGCATGACTCAAAAATTTTCCCTTCAGTCACCATCAATACACACCAAAGTATAATCACCTACGGAACAAGTACTGACAAAACCTATCCTCTCCACACAATAAAGTAACCATTTGTATACCTATGCGAGCCTGGCACCTAAAAACCGCAGTAACGCGATTCATCCTGGTCACTCGTCGCCTGAATCACGCTCTAGCATAATTATTGACCGGAGCAAAGTACTTTGGCTCGGAGCAATTAAGTGGTACAACATTTTGCGTCTAGAGGCGCTGAGGTACGCGGGGTCAGTTTTGTCAGTACTTGTTCCGTAGGTGATTATACTTTATAATACACCAGTGTAGAAGGAAACAAGCCCTTAAATCAACGGTGGAGAAACTGAAAGATCTTTTGGGTTGGCCAATTGTACATCGTTTCTTCAATAAATTCACAAATGGTAAAACCCTTCAAAAATTGTTTCTTGATAAAGCTCGATTCTTTAAGTATACAAAAACACCAGTTAACTTATACATTTTTTGTAAAACTAAATAGAATATTCTTATTCTTTAGTTATATGGCAAAAACAACATTAAATTTTCAAAGTTGGAAATTCAGTTTGTTGTCTATTAATTGAAAATTTTTAATCATAAGAATATTTTATCAAGGTAATGAAGAAAGACTAAGCAGAGGATTTCCAAAAAAAGAATCGATAAATTAATGCAGTAACTGAGGGTTGGACTACTCCTAGTTGAAATCCATAAGTTCTTGTGTTTCAGTGTTTTTGAAAATCAAATGGGGCTCAACAAAATGTAATTGTTAAGCTTAAGGCTAGTATATAAAATCGTAAAACACAAAAATGTTAATTTTGGAATTACGAGTAAAGTCGTCCGGTTTAAGTTTGAAAAGCTTAGGAAAATACAAGTAAAAAATATTGGTACTCCTGTATTAAACGCACTCTTTTATATACTGCTAGTGTGATTAATGCTAATGAAATAAAATAAAATAGGATGAATATATAGTAGTTTAGAAACAAATTTGGGCTATATATTTGCACATTAGGCGGGGATTTTAGGTAAAGCATAGTATATATTATTATGTAACCTAACATAGGTACCTCTTTCCCCCTAAGGCCCAAAAAACAACAGTTTAAATATCGTCTACGCAATGAAAACCACGCTATACATTGTATTTACCCTATAGCGGTGTCTTAAATTAACCCGTCAAAACCTGTTTTTTCGTAACTAGTTTCCGCAAAAGAGTGCATTTAATTTAGGAGTACCAACATAATAAATAAAATTATGACACGTATAAGAGGTTTGCGCGCTGTGCTGAATTCAGTAGAAGCCTAAATAGAACCCAAGTCTCATCTGGCATTCTATTCCTGTCACCTATCAAATTTACTTCTCATTTCTATGTGATGTCTCTGTTTGTTTGGTCTCCTTTTTGGTTCTTATGGTGCTTTCACACTACACCATTTAACATTTCCCACTAGCATTGCTTTAGACTACGCTATGTTGTGTAACTTTTTGGAGCAAGTTTTTGTCCATAACATGGCAGTATCAAATAGACTAAACCCCTACATCTAATTTTACGTTATGGAGGTCTGTGTTGCGTTGCGGAACAGTCAGCACAGTACTAACAAAATGGAACTTCTGGACGAGAAATTAGTAAATTTTGATGAAAATTAATAAACTTCTTTTAAAAAGCCTTTCATGCCGTCGTTAAGTTAGGTCGGCGTTAGCTCAAGTCAACCTCATGCAACAATCACAAGATAAACATAGAGCTTGAATGTTCATCTCCACTCAAACTTATTAATTTTCGAAATAAATGCATTCATTCACATTTTATGGCCTTGAGATTGACCTTGCTCGTTTAAATAATTGCCATGAACTAATTAATTGATTGGCTAATTAATATTAATTTCGGCCTTGAAAATTAATTAATTAATGTTAAAAATGATTAATTTATTAATTGATATAAATTTCGGCTTTGAGATTAAACTAACATCTGGGTAGTGTAAATAATTGTGATGAGCGTGATAATTTTAAACAACGATTGCTATGATAATATAAATTTTCACAGAAGATTAGTGTGAAAGAACTTGTTTTTAATGCATGAAAGGCAAAGGAGTACTAGTGAAAATATTTGGGGGAGGGGACAATGGGTTTTACTGACTGGCAAGTCATTTTTACTGACTGTTTTGGGTGATACTGCTTTTAAAACTACTTGTTGTTTTTTTTTTATTTTACTGACAGACACTGATCTTCTTTCAATGATTTTACGTGATTTCATCTGACCAGCTGATTTATAAAAAAAATTTTCAGCCAGAATGTTAATGACACTTAACACCATTATTTTAACGGCTCTTTTTTCACATACTGATTGAAAGGACACTCCTGGTGAAATGGTATGTATTCGAAAGTCGTTTTAGACAGTTAGAGCGCACTAACTTCCTTTTGATAATTCCAAAATACAAGACCGTATCCAGGGGGGATAGTGTTAAGGGGTTTGAATCCCTCCCCCCAAAAAGTTTGTCCGTCTAATAAAAACATAACAAAAATGAATATAAACAAATTATGATGCGTTTTTAAAATCTTTTTTTGTACCCCCCCCCCTTAGGGTTTTCAATTAGATATAAAATACCACTAATCTCAAATAAGTATATATTGAGAAACAAAATTTTAACTCAGTCATTTACACAAAATCAACATAATTTAAAATATTATATATTTTTAATTGAGTTTTGATAATGGAGCAAAAGCATATTCTATACGGTATTCGTTTTTTCCACTTCATTTTTGTGATTGCTTGTATATGTCAAGTTTACTTTTCTTGCAGGTCTTGACCGACATTTCAGCTTTTGCTTACTCAATATTTTTCTAATTTGTAGTTTAATTTTTTTATCTACTTATATACCTCTTTTGCAGTGTTGAAGGCATAATTCTTACACTACAAACACAGAAAGGTCCCTGCTGGCAATTATTTTTCTTTCACCAATTAAAGTCAATTTTCTAATAGAAAAAGAAACCGTAGCGCTTTTGTGCGACACTTTCTGGCTTTTCATGGAAAAGTGTAGTTTTCTGTGTCGTACGTACTACAGTACGACAATGTCCAAAAAAGTGCGACAAAAGCACAAAAGTGCGAAAGTTGGCCACCCTGTGGAAAAGCTACCCACCACTAGAAATGAGCCTGAGAAAATCTGCGTATTGCATGACAAAAGCGCAAAGCACCACCAGAAGAGGAGTAATCTTGATACCGGTAACACCACCAGATTCAGAAAATAGGATAACTCCAATGCACAAGTTTCAGGCCCCTAGCTACAAAAATGCGAAATTTTACATTTTTTTTGTGAAAGATATGATTGGAGATGCGTGTTTATTTATTTTTTTTTCTTTACTTTAACCAAACCAATAATCCTAGAATATTAAAACAGGGGGAATCAACGGAAGTTGAAAGTTCTAGCGCCAAAGTATCAAAAAAGATTGCACAACAGCAAGCTGGTCTTTTTTACAATTTTGGCCCAAAGATGGTCAAAATCCTATTGATTAAAAATTTGACACAGCTGATAGATTTGAACTTATAAGAAAATAGGTTTTGAGCTTCCAAGTTCCAAAAAACATAATGTCTTGCGTTGGTGTATTTCTTCATAAGGATGTACTTAGTTCATATAAAATAGACGTTACTAAAAACAATTTTTAAAAGCTTCATTTAGTTTTAACGTTGTGCGCAATTGCACATCAGCTCTATGGGAGAGGGGGGTTGCCTGAGGCCTGAAAGTATGCATTTTCATGGCGTTATTTTCAATTTAAATTGATCGTTCAGAGAAATATAGAAAGAGAGACCTGGGGTGGGATTGTAGAATTCAGTTTCCAGTCTCCTTCCATTTTGAACAAAAATTTTGGACAAAGCCTGATATATGGATGCCACTGGGTCATAACTCCTCTCTTGTTATAGAAATGCTTTAAATGTAAGATAAAACATGACATATGCTATAAAAGATACCGAAAATATGTTCATAGGTAAACAAAGATTCATTATAAGAGGGATCTAATTTATGAACCATCTTACTAGAACAACCGTCTACTGAACTTTTTTTTTTTAAGAGATGCTTTTCTACTTTTATGTACATGTATGATTGTACATAATTTCAAAATGACCATCACTGTCAAGATGATCAGCCAAATCTGCTTTTTAAGGCTGTCAAAAATCAAAAGACATTCAGTCTGGTTTCTATCTTCAAGTATCCAACACTCATTTGACTGTATTTATAAAATTGACCAAACTTATGCCAACCTGCATGAGCACTGCCAGGAAATTTACCGGAGAACGGAGAGGGGACGGGCATGTGCTTGTTTTTGCCAAGATTTATATCGGTATGTTCCTTGTTTTCCTATATTTTTATGCATCTTTTCATTTCCACTTGCTCCTAAGGGGGGAGGGGAGATCTGTGTTGCCTCTTGGTCCCTTTGCCTAAAATCGATTTGAATACTTCTGACACCTTAAACATCAAAAGTTACGAGAATATATTTGCATTATTTTCAAAAAAAGGGGTAAAAAAGTGATAGAATCTTAATGAAAATCAAACCACAAGAATGAGCGCAACAGAAAACACTACTGTAGATGTCAAAAATTTAGAATGTATCCATTCAGGGGGGGGAATTCCCAGAATTCCGTTTCGGGGAAACATTTCTTATCGTAGTGGCTCCATACATTAGTTCATGGGCACTCTTGCAATGCAAGCAAAAGTTGACGGTATATTTTTACCGAAATTACCCCTTATTAAGTTGTTTACTATAATCATACGAACTTCCTTGTGCACTAATTACTAATTAACAAATACATATTTAGGATAATCATAAGAAGCTGATTCTCTGATTTAATGTTATCAATATTTAGACTCTTATACTTTCGTTATTGACAAGGATCGTTATTTACTTACCATTCGACTCTGAAGGATTTGATTACTTTTTTGTTGTTATTGCTCGAACCAAATCATATAGCAAAAATGCTTGTGAAAAACTAAAAAAATGTCACTCAGTCACAAAACAGAACTTGTATTTTCCTTATTAAGGGCCAGGCAGCCAACAATGGAGCAACAAACATTTTTTCATGTTTTTTTTCTATTTTGCTCTCTTTCCTTTGGTTTCCTTATAATTACTATATAGTACCAAATTTCCTGGGGGGGGGCATGGCCTTCATGCCGGCATCCATATTATTTAGGGTTAATTATTTGACAATTTATAGATTATGTAATTTTAATTTCAAAAGCACTGTGGCTCAGCCGTGGCTATACATCGTTCCAAGCGTACAAGAAACGCTACACAAGCGTTCCTTTAACGCATGAAACGCTTTCTATTCTGCATCGCTTTCCATCCAGGGAATTAATTTCTGCGTGGCTGAGATGGCTCTGAGTTTTAGCTCTTAATTTAGGATGTAAGCAGAATAGTGCTAAATTAAGGGAAAATGCTTGTAAAGTTTCTTATTCTAATTGCTATTAGGAATTTCATTGCTGCTCCGATTAGGGCAAGACTTTTATGCAGATGCAGAATTTTATGCAGATCTATCCTTTTTGATAAATTTGACAGATCTCCTGGCCCAGCCTTTTCGTAGCCTAAGCTAGGCTTAGTATATAATTGGGGCTGTTGCGAAAAAATCATGTAAGAAAACAATTTATGCTTTGTAATATACAGATCAGCCTAGTTGTAATGGTATATACCTAGAGAAGGAAACATGTTAAGAAAACAATTCATACTTGATAATATACAAAAATAATTTTTGCTGATATCTTGTTTGTAGCCCTACAATAAATTACCCCCCAGGCCCTCCCCCTTAATATGCAAATACATAGCTGAAATTCGTCCAATGTACCAGTAAATTTAATCAACAGTGAAAAAAAAAGAACCAGAAAGACAAGTGACGGGTGACAGAATGCATTTGAAAGTACTAGAAAACCTTTATCTTAAAGAGCGAGTTATTGACTAGGGGGAGAACCCAAAAATATATGTAATATTTTCTGTTCGTTTAAAGTTTTGATGTTGCTGCTGTTGCAGTTGAAAAACTTGTTTTTTTATATTTAATTTCTGATCTTTTTTTTAATAATTCTGGGAAGTCCGGCGTCCCTTTCATAGGAATGTCCCTTCCCCCATGAAAACTTTCTTCATGGAAAGATCCTCCCAAATAACCCCCGACTCAGCCCCCCCTCCACTACCAGGAAAAATATCCCCTGAAAACGTCTGTATACTTCCCAATAACCAATACTATATGTTAACAATGGGTAAAGTTCATAACTTTCAGCCCTCCCCCGGGAACTTCGGGGGATTAAGTCATCCTAAATGACATAATTAAAATATTTTCGAACATGCTGAACAAAATGGCTATCTCAAAGTTTTGATCAGGTGAATTTTGGAAAAAATGAGCGTGGGAGGGGGCCTAGCTGCCCTCCATTTTTCATTGGTAACAGTTCGTTACCAGGAACTGTTTGATAGAGTTGTGAGAAAGTCAAACTTTAGCGAAAAGAGCAAGGTGTTAAGGAGGGGACAGCCCCTTTCTCATAAAGAATAATTTCTGTTCGTTCTAAGTTTTAACGTCGTTCCTTACTTTCAGTTAAAAAAACTATTTTTTATTTAATTTTTGAACGTTTTTTAATAAATACAGGTTTTGATCTTGGCTCACCGTACATGAATAATTAAAACCAAATTTGCATATCAATTTACTTTTATTTGGTTAAATGGCTTTCTAGAAAGTTGTTTAATTTTATTTACGAACGTTTTTATTAGTAATAAATATACGTAACTTACGAATTAACTTACGTAACGAACTTCTATATTCATATACTTTTTAATCCGTATATTAGGGGGTTTACCCCCTTTAAGCTAAAGTTCGAATTTTGTTCCAATTCTTTAAAAATGACCGCTTAATCAAAAAGGCCGCTAATTAGAATAAATAGCTCTTATGAAAGTACTAAAAAATCTTTGGCTTAAAGAGGGAGGTATTGACTAGGGGGTGAACCCAATCATATATGTCATATTTTCTGTTTGTTTAAAGTTTTGATGTTGCTGCTGTTGCAGCTGAAAAACTTGTTTTTTTTATATTTAATTTCTGATTTTTTTAAATAATGCTGGGAAGTTCGGCGTCCCCTTCATAGCAAGATCCCTTCCCCCATGAAAACTTCCTTCATGGAAAGATCCTCTGATACGCTGGTTCTCTGGGTTCTCTAGGGTTCTCTGATACGCTGAATATGATGGTGTGATTTTCATTAAGGTTCTATAATTTTTAGAGGGTTTTTCGACCATTTTTCGAAAATCAGCTAAATTTTCTCAAGCGCGTAACTTTTGATGGGTAGGAGTAGTGTGCTAATAGGCACCACAGAACCTACAGGAAAACCTACAAGACCATGCACAGTTTCAACCGTACATTCAACCCTAGATAGGTTAGATAGGTATCCACGAGATAGGTTAGGAGTCGTTTACTTTGTTCACGATATGAGTGGGGCATTAGATTTCCAATTTTCAATACAATTGCATCCAATTCCTCCTTCTTTAATTGTGTTCCCAGCAGCAGCAGAATCCTGCGGAGATGATTCTTTTTTGGATCAATACCAGTAGTTGGCTTCGCACGATAGGCCTTATGTTTGTCCACTCGGCAAAGTGCATCTTGAAGTAAAAGGGTATTAATTTAAGTGTTTTTTTTCTCTGTGCCTATGTAAATGTTGTATTTTTTATTATAAATAAATTAAAAAGTGTATTTTTTCATGTTTAATGTGCTTTCATTTTCAATTTAGTATTTTTTAAGTATTGTTACTTTCTTTTTTATGCATATAATAAAAGAAAAAATGATTCTTTATTCGTCTTCTTCTTCTTCTCATTATTATTCTTGAACGGAGTAGTAGTAGTAGTATTAGGGAAATTATTTAGTCATTAGACAGCTATAGTCTACAGTTAGTTGTCTAGGTGAACTGTTGAAGGGAACATGTAACAATTTAAAACACCATTCAGATTGTCTCTGTTCGGGCCGTCAATATCGGGCAAAACAACACTCTTAACTAAACTAATTGGAAATGGTGAAAAAATGTTTTTGGAACAGCTGAAAAAAATCTAATTCTGATAGAGGATTTAGCAGGAGTCATAAGGTAAAAAAAAGCAATTGCCGCGCCGAAACTGGTGCAGATACAATTCATACAGGGACTTGATATTTTCACCATTATTGAACCAAAATCTTGGCTGATCATTGAAGATCTGACTTAATCTATTGAACAATGGTCCCAGGAAATGCTACAACTGTTCACTATTCGCTCTCATCATGAACAGATTTCCGTTACTCTGGCTCTACACAATATCTTTCATCATAGCAAATGTATGCGAACACTTGCATTGAACTGCACCTACTATATCATCTACAGAGCTGCTCGTGATTCCAGCTCCCTAATAACTCTCAATAAACAAATCTATCCAGGTGCCCCCAAATTTCTGCTCTCAGCATACAATCAGGCAACTAATAAACCCTACGGTTATATCCTATTGGATCTTAATCAAAATACACCCGAGGATCTGCGTGTAGTCACAGATATTTTTGACAATGAAATTACAGTATATCTCCCCGTGAAAACTAAAAACAACTATTATTCGCTATCATGACACTGAAGAACCTAAGTGAAAATCAACCATTATTTTCTGTTCTAGGTACTTCACAACCCCCGTATACGAAAGCCAGACTCAAACCTGGTATTGAAAATAATTTAATTAATCTAATACTCGAAGATTGCTTAAATTTTATAGATGGTAATTATCAACTACCAGTAGTACTTAAGCAGCAGGAAAAGGAATATCGTTCCATTGGACAAAGAGTGTCCAATCGAATGGTATAACTTTTATATCATACACACGATCCTTTCTCAGGATGTCATAGGTATTTTTGAGAATACAGTCGACAAAAGCCACTTCATACGCACCGTCAAATTTGATGGCGGGGGAGAGTTTTGTCCAAAAGTCACTTGTCGTATTCAAGTCGTTGTAGAGAGGATCGGAAAAATTGGACATGAAAGTTACATAGAAATCATTGGGCATTGTCAATATCTTCAACACCAATCCAAGAATAAAAATCAGAGTTGTATCCTAGCCACCGAACAAGTAACTGTTTATTACCCCTGCGAGTACGAGTCTTTAATATCTTTTCAATTTGATAGATTTCACTATTATTTGTAACTTTTTGTAGTTCATAGTTATAAAAGCCAACGAGAATCTCTTCATCTTTGGTATCACGCAGACGATAATTTGTGGGTTTAGTGTCTAGGATTTTTCCACTTTAAAAAGTTCTGTGGACCACAAGTAATTCCCCTTTTCAAAAACATTAGTTGCCATATTTACTCGAACAGTATCAACAACAAGGAATTTATTTTTCTTCTTGACAAAAGACGCATTGGAATATTTATAAGAGAGATTTAAATTGTATCATGATCAGAATGATGAAGTCTCTGTGGAGTTGAGTTAGCCCACGATTGAAGAGGACATTGATTAAAAATGAACATAATATTATCCAAACCATTAAGTAAAGCCGGTTTGTTTTTCAATGTACAATATGTTCAAATTATAAGTTGGATTGTTCCTATAAATATCTCGGGCAATGCAGCCCTTATAGAGCAATGACTATATGATAGAGCAGTGTACTATATTTCACTAGTACTTTTGCAACATGAGGATTAACAAATTCACTACCACGATCCGTTTGAATTTTTTTATATGAATCCTGTTCGAGAATACTTTCAATGGCCTGAGCAACTTCAATGCCTCTCTTTGATTGCAATGGAATTGCATATGCATAACGACTATAAACACTGATTGCAAGTAGAATGTACTTTTACGGGGTATTGTAACATTATTGAATCTCATATAGAGTCAGGTAATCTGCTTGCATTATATGCAATGGGTAAAAGGCTTTAGTTTTTTGATATTGATTAGCACGAAGTCTATGATTTCTATGCAGAGTGTCACTTGATTCATTTTGTAGATAGTCTTGTACACTTTTAGTATGAACACCATTGACTTTGGAAAGAGTGGTGGGAGAACTTAAACTCTCCACCTCGCCAATATTTTCATAAATACCTTTCAGAACTTCAACCATTTTGAACGTAAACACGTTGTGTAACGTCCGCTACGCTTTTGTATACTAGTTGTGGATGGTGACATGATGCGTTTTCTCTTTTTCCTCGCCACCATTGTCAAGTTTTTTCCACTAGGTGTGCTAGTATTTTCCAAGATTGATTTAAAATCTTCTTCTTCTTCTTCTTCATGTTCATATTTTAATGGTGTTGTTGTTGTTGTTGTTGTTGTTGTTGTTCATGATGCATGTTCATTTAATTTTCTTAGAATTTATTATTGGTAATAAGACTTTTGGGGAAGTTTAATGCATTTAGAAAGTTGTATAGATGAGCGTCAAATGATAATAGTCCTTTACGATTTGTAACCATGTCATAGATTAAATCAAGTAGATTATAGCTCTTGCCTTGAATTATAATCCCTTTCCCATTGCTCTCAACTTGAATATGATCTTGACCACTTTCCAAGAGATAGGTTAGGAGTCGTTTACTTTGTTAACGATATGAGTGGGGCATTAGATTTCCAATTTTCAATACAATTGCATCCAATTCCTCCTTCTTTAATTGTGTTCCCAGCAGCAGCAGAATCCTGCGGAGATGATTCTTTTTTGTGATCAATACCAGCAGTGGGCTTCAAACGATAGGACTTGTATTTGTCCACTCTGCGAAATATATCCTGACGTAAAATTAGTTTTTTATCATCTTTAGTAGATTCGTTGTAAATGACTTTTAGCCGATTTCCTTGAAAGTGTTTGACAGACCGAAGATTAGGTTTCGCTGTAGATAGTGAATAGGATTCATCCATTCTCTCTAAAAAGAATTATTTGCAAGTCCTGCAATTTTCGACAGTATAAGTGTGAAAAAACTACCACCCACTTGAAGAAGTCGTTTCCATTTTAAAATTCTTTCCTTTATTTTTAGAGGGGAATGTACGTACAATGGAACGATGGAGCTTTGCCTGTTGCTTAACTACTTCTGGCAGTTGAACATTGCCCTCGGTCAAATTTAAACAAAATTCAGATATTAGATTAATGAAATCATTGTCAATACCCTGTTTGAGTATGGCTTTCCTAAGCGAGGGTTTTGAATTGCTTAGAACTGAAAACAGATGTCTATTTTTCATGTAGTTTCTTCAGTGTCATGATAGCAACTAATAGGTCTTTTTAGTGTTCACGGGGAGATATACTGTAATTTCATTGTCAAACATATCTTTGACTACACGCAGATCCTCGGGTGTATTTTGATTAAGATCCAATAAGATATAACCGTAGGGTTTATTAGTTGCCTGATTGTATGCTGAGAGCAGAAATTTGGGGGGCACCTGGATAGATTTGTTTATGGAGAGTTATTAGCGAGCTAGAATCACGAACAACTGTGTAGATGATGTAGTAGGTGCAGTTCAATGCAAGTGTTTGCATACATTTGCTCTGATGAAAGAGATTGTGTGGAACTAGAGTGACGGAAATCTGTTCATAATGAGAGCGAATAGTGAACAGTTGTAGCATTTCCTGGGACCATTGTTCAATAGATTCAGCTAAATCGTCAATAATCAGCCAAGAGTTTGGTTCAATAATGCTGAAAACATCAAGTCCTTGTATGAATTGTATCTGCACAAATCCCGTAGTGGCAATTGATTTTATTTTATCGTATGACTCCTGCTAAATACTGTAACAATAGTAGATTTTGTTCAGCTTTTCCACAAACATTTTATCGCAATTTTTAACTATTTTAGTTAAGAGTGTTGTTTTGCCTGACATTGACGGTCCACACAGAAACGAAATGAATGGTGTTTAAAATTGATACATGTTCCCTTCAACACTTCACCTAGACAACTAACTGTAGACTATAGCTGTCTAATGACTAGATATTTTCCCTACTACTACTACTACTCCGTTCAAGAATAATAATGTGAAGAAGAAGAAGACGAATAAAGAATCATATTTTCTTTTATTATATGCATAAAAAAGAAAGTAAAAATACTTAAAAATACTACATTGAATATGAAAGCACATTAAACATGAAAAAATACACTTTTTTAATTTATTTATAATAAAAAATACAACATTTACATAGGCACAGAGAAAAAAACACTTAAATAAATATACTTTTTTTTGTTTATTTATTCATAGAAAAAATACAACATTTATTAGAATAAAAAAATGCAACATTTACATAGGCACAGAGAAAAAACCCTTAAATAGATACACTTTTTTTGTTTGTTTATTTATAGAAAAAATACAACATTTATTAGAATAAAGCACTTTTACTTATAACATTTTAAATTTTGGGATCCTGCCCCCCCCCCGGGGGCGACCGGTGCAGCGGCCGGGGGCCCACTGCAGCGGGCCCGGAAGCGCCCCGGGCTGGGAAGCGGGGGCCTGCTGCGGCGGGCTCAGGCCGGGGGCATTAAATAGTGGAAATTGATCTGCCTTGGACACACACACACACAAACACACACACACACACACACACACACACACACACACACACACACACACACACACAAACATTGAAAATTTGTTTGTGATAAAGAAAAAAAAATTAAAAAGAATTTAAAAACACCCAAGTACCCAAAAAACCCTCCCCCCAATTTATACTTTTTTCTAAATGAATTTAAGTTAATTTTTCTAGACCGAGTTGTTTTCTGTGCTCTACACATTCAACTCGGTCTAAAATTAAATAATGACCGTGTGGTCGTACCTTCACACCATCCTCAAGTACATAGACTTTGTCTGATATGGCAGACATGGCGTTTTTCTTAACTCTAACTGTGTAGTTTTTAAATTGTAAAGAGCGAATCGCCATTACTTTCGCTCTTGGCACTAAACTACGTTCCACACAGTTTCTATACACACTCATGTCGAAATTATTTTTTAAAAAGTGTGTAGGTACCCCCTTGCAAACTTGTTTGATATCCTTGCTGTGCGGTTCCACACAGTATACCTTCGGACCAGGAAACACACCACTGGATATCAGATCGCTACCCGTTTCAGATTTTAGCATTAACAATTGATTTGGGGCCTGGCGTTTCACTAGCTTTGGGTAGAGGGATTCGTCCCGATTAGTGTAGTCAATTCGTGAGCTAATGTACTCGCCTTTTTCAAAATTATTCTATATGTTTTTAGTCCGTTCTTTTAACGAGTATGCATATCTTTCTTTCGAAGAAACCTGAAGTTGTCTTGCACTAGGCTACAGGATATTTAATACAGTGTAATACAACAACTCCATGAATTCTCCGGAGCTTTACTTCTTTTCGCTTTCACCTGTAATATTTTTATTTAAAAAAATGTTTCTTTTTTTGAGGTGTAGGAGCACCATATCAGAGTCTCTGATTGTGAACGATGTGAAGTTTGGATCCGCAATGATTCGAGCACAATATTTGGGATTGGTTAAAATGTCACATCGACTTCTGTTTCTTACGCTCTTGCTTAATTTACCAAAAGCTGAGTTCAAAATGAGTTTATAGACTTCTTTTTCAACTTTCGTTTTCACTTGTGAACGCTTACTGACAAAGGTGTCAATAAACTTTTCATGTAAGGCTTTTGATCAAATTGGAGGGCTCTATAAATCTTTGTAACCTTGAAACCATTGGACACCATCCATTTCAATAGCACGTGATGAACAACGATATTCTGTTTCGGGTTGAGGTCGGCAATTAGTTTTTGTTTTGAAGGTTTCCAGTGCCTACTCCCATCCTCTACTAATGATAAATTGTAGGGGCTCAGAGAGTCCCAACCCACCGTTCTATTTATGCTCGGAAAAAGAAAATCTTTTACCGAGTCAGGGATTTCCATGGGTATTTCACCGTCAATTTCAAAAAACCATCCCTGTGCCCCATTCTCCTCAACACTGGCAATGTCAGGGAAATTTAAAGCACACGGATTGTTAATCAATTTTTAATTGCCAGACGGCAAACAGTAGTGAGACATTGCCGATGGGTAAAGAGAATTCATATCCAAAAAAACTGCGTCTGACTTTTCATCGGTGTGCTGTCCGGTCGGATCAGTTTTTATGATACAATCCCCATGAAAAAAATACCCATCCCTCATTGATCTCTCTACAAACAGATGCTGATCCACATTGGCGATCAGACCTATTTCTTCTTTGCTGATTTTAAGAATAAAGTCCATCACCAAATGAGGAGTGGAAAAATAAGAACATAAATCCAACCCAAATTCCCCATAGATTTTATCCGTATTTTTGCACACAATGTCCAGAAGAGTGAGTACGTCACTGGCCAAGTATAGTTTACAATAATCCCACCCATTTTTACACCCACCTTTTGCCCAAACCCTCTTAGCTAATTCGTAGTCGCTAGTGGTGCACTCACTCTCAGTAAGAGAATTTTAAAAAGCTTCAATGGGCGGTATTGACACCTCATCAAGCCTCGAGCCAGAGTTGTAATAATCATATGGATATATACCCTTACACGTTAATAAATCATAAATTTCATCATCGGGGCCGCGCTGTTTGAGGAGGGGGAAGCTATCAAAATTATTACTTTTCTGCACCTGAATCAATTGACTGAAGGATTTGGGGAAGAAGCTGAAAGAGTCTAAAAAGCAGATTTTATTCAGGCATGTGTTACCCTTCTCAACTGTTTTCCACATGAATTCTAGCAGCAGTAGCTTCTCCGATGATTTGGGTCTGATATTACAGGACAAAGAACCATCTATCTATGCGTCATCTACAACTCCACCCTTGACAATGTGGGCCAACGCCGGTAGAATAAACTTTAAGTCGTAACTGGAATTGTGTATAAAAACAGGTACAAAATATTGCTGTCTAACGTTTAAATTACATGACTGATGGGCTATACCCCTAAAGTTACTCCCTCCCGATGTAATTTCCTCCTGCCACAAATGATCATAGTCGATCACCTTCCTCCTCCCTCGATTTCCAACACCATCATCAAATTCTCCCTTGCAAACCCAACACATTTTACGATTTTTAATGGCCACTATGTCATCTGGTGATAGGAGCATAGGATAGTTTGTATAACGAAGGCGCGAAATTGCACCGTTCGCTGTTTTGATTAAACTGACCAATGTCGAGCACATGCAGTCTTTATTATCACCCGACATCTCAACTACATCCAGCACTTGCATGGTATTATTGGAATCTCGTTGCACGTGAGCGTAAGAGACCCCTATGGCTTCATGTATTTTAAAACGATTTGAATTTAACGGATCTCACACGTCTGTCAGTTTAGCTTCGCAGTCCAAAGGGATCTTATTGCTCTGCAGGAGCGTGTTTTGGAAATTTTTAAAACGTAAGATCGCTCTTTCTCCGCTTACCATTTCCACAGCCTGGTATCCATGACGTTTACAGTGTTTCATGTGATTCTTTAACTTTAAATCAGAGCGAAATCTTGATAGGCATGTTGGACAGTAATAACACACACCACCTCCATTTTTACCCTCACTTAGAACCCTACTAATATCTGTAATTAGATTGAAATGAAGATATTGAATCGGAGTCTATAGGTGGGGTGTATAGAAGCCACACCCAATGTTCTACTGATTCAATTGAAGGAGCCCGCACTGGAAATAATACACCCTTCTTATCGGAACGCTGGCCCTTTTCAAATTCTGTTTTATACTGTAACACCGTGACACCAATCTTTAAATGTGCATTAGCCCGCTCAAAAATATCTATTCCTTTTAGTGTCACGGGAAATTGACCATTTAAACAATTAAAATCTACTTTGGGAAACTTTGAAACCTCCCTACCATTAACTGCCATTTCATCCAACTTTTCCTAGATGCATCTATTCAAAGAGGTCTGTATGCTGCAATTAAAAATGCATACTTGAAACACTGTAGCCTCGTATCGAAACAGATTGGTTGTATCCCCTGACACCCCTCTAAATGTGAATGATATTTTAATTCAATTGCCCTCTCTCCCCCATGCCACTTCTTACAATGCGGTTGAATTGCCAACATCTCTGTGTGGAAGTATTTCGAATACATCTCACCCGCATTTTAATTTAAAAAAAATATTTTTAGAGCTATTGATGCTTTTAAACTGACCCCCACTCCCCACACCCCCATCTGTTGTTCAAGAATAGCTTGAATCTTATTATTATATAAATGTGTAATGGTCGAGGGATCTGTTATTATATCCCCCGACACTAGAGAGTTGAAGGTATCAACGGAATTGGCGCTGTAGACCTTTGTGTGGTGCAAAACAGAGTTGGAACGAAGACAATCTGGAAGAGGGGATACTTGTGTTGTTGTTGTATTACTACTCGTACTAGCTATATCAGTAAGCGGAATGGTGGGGGTGACATAGAATTGTCAATAACACCACCCCCAGTCTGTTCAATTACATTGGTTGGAGATGGCATGAGGTCCCCTAAGCCTGATAGCACATATTCCAAAGTGTTTGGGGACATCTGATCGAGCCAGCCTGTATTGTCCTGTGTTGGAATTTCTTTATGAGGACCCGGTTCAGAAGCACTAGTAACACCCTCTAAATGCTCATGCATAAATCTGTCTACTCAGTCCGGATCCTCAAGCATCTCAATATCACAAGCTAAGTCGTCTAAGCTAGCCATATCCCCAAAAACATCATTAAGAATACCTCTATGCCAATCTATATTCTCTAGAACTAATGTAGGTTCCTCACTGAGCTCCGTTGGTGGTGATAGAATTGGTCTAGTAAATACTGATGTCTTATCACTCAATGGTGGTGCTATATCATTAAGCTATAGAAAAAAGGTTTAATTTTCTATGTGAAATAAGCATTGTTTCATAAAGTTGAAAAATCATATTTATTTCTACTCGTATGTTTCCCGAATATTTAACATGTACCATTTTTCCACACCTGCCCCCCATAAAACTCAATTCCTCCTAGAATTGTTTAAACTAAATACTTTTTGCTTAAAGCATTATTTACAAAACAAATGCATAATAAATTACAAATTTTGTTAGTAACATACACACACACACACACACACGCACACACACACAACAATCATTCCGTCGTTATTGAATTTGCACTATTCATTATACTATCTCAATGAATTATCGAGTAGATGCGGCGCATGCACTGCTCACACACACGTTTAAAAAACCTTGTCTTTAGTTTCATAACATGCATTGTAGTGTGCCAACATTTAAAATATTCACGCTTAAGTTTAATGACACAACCATGGGTTTTCTTACGCAATTCCAAAGTATATTTTTATGTAGGTTTTCAATCTATTACACTTTTGACCATATTCTTGTAGGGGTGAATGTACGGTTGAAACTGTGCATGGTCTTTTAGGTTTTCCTGTAGGTTCTGTGGTGCCTCTTAGCACACTACTGGTATGACTAAACTTGATGAAACTTATACATTTGAAATCAGCATTAAAATTTAATTCTTTTGATGTATCTATTTGTATCAATATACCGTTTTCTAGAGTTTCCACTACCATTAAGCCGGGACGCTCCTTGATTACAGTTCGTTGCCACGAAGTATTTGATTGGGGAACAACCGATTTTGAACTGGTGATCTCTCGATACACAGTACATTTCAATGACAAACACTATTTGTAAACAATATGGGCAAATTTCAAAACTTACAGCCCTTTCCAGTATGTGAGTAGGGTAGCCCTCCCCTCAAAACCCCCCTCTCCTCTACACTTGATTTTCAGACTAAAGTTTTTTAGTACTTTAAAAAAATCTTCTATTTGTTCTAATTAAACGACTCTTGTGTTTCAGGGGGCGCTATTAAAGAATCGGGAGGAAATTCAGACATTAGCGTAAAGAGCAAAGTGAAAAGGAGGGGATAGCCCCCTTCTATACGTAATAGTTTCTGTTCGTTTTAAGGTTTAATGTCTCTTCTTAGTTTCAGTTGAAAAAAATTTGTTTTTTTAATTTGATTTTTGATGGTTTTTTAACAATACTGAAAAATATTGCTCCACCAAAACAGAAAAATTCCTCTCCTCCACACACACAGAAGGCTTTAGACAATTCAATCCCGGTGAAAATTTATCCAAGACATTTACCCTTTACATCTCCACACGTGGGATTGAGTCGACAAAGAGAAAGTAATAAAAAGAATCTCGTATAGGAATTCTGGCATATTCCCCCAGTGTAGAATTTGCTCTGAAAAGTTCAGTTCCCGGAAAATTCCTTCCCCATAGAACCCCTCTACCCCCACTGGAGAGTTCTCCACCCCTCCCCTGGCTGAAAAATGTATGCAAACTTCCAAATAACAAATATTATGCATAAAAAATGGGCAAACTTTATAACTTAAAGTCCTTTTCCCAAGGGATATGGGGGTCATGTTATCTCCAAAGGTATAGTTTGTAGACATTTCAACTAAACTGTTCAGAATGGCTTTCTCAAAATTTTGATCGGACAATTTTGGGAAAAAACGGGAATGGGAGAGGGCTAGCTGCTCTCCAGTCTTTTTGGCCAATTAAAAAAACTAACAAAAAAAAAACAAATAAAAACGCATTTGTGATCTCTCTTCTGGCAAAAATTACTAAATTCCACAATGTTGCTGATAGGAGCTCAAAACCTCTACAGTGGAAATCTTTGATACGATGAATCTGGCAGTGTAGTTTCTATTAAGGCTCTTTGATTTTCAAGGGGTTTTCCCCCCCATTTTTGAAAATTAGGCAATTTTTTCAGACTTGTAGCATTTGATGGGTAACACTAAGCTTAATTAATATCATATATTTTGAGTCAGCATAATAAGCCAATTCTTTTGATATATCTATTGATATCAAAATACTGATTATTAGAGTTCCAGCTACTATTGAGCTGTGTAACTCTTTACATACAGTTCGTTACCACGAACTGTTTGATAAAAAAGGTATCAAATGATTTATTCATTTCCAGACTTGCCAATTATCTTGGAAACTACAAATTTACCGAGATGGCAGTTTTTGTCCAAACACAGTTTTTTTTAGAAGCATTTTTTTTAGACTTTTGGTTGCCATGCACTATTTGAATTCTCTTAGTCCCTTTAAGGGCTCAAACCGTAATTTCCTCAAAAAAAAATTATTGAAGTAAAAAATAGTATAAAAAAAGCATCAAGGGATGTATTCAGTCTCATTCTAGCTAATTTATGTTCAAAACTGCATACTTGCGAGAAGGATCAGCCTTTAGTTGGTACGTTAGCCTAGTAAAAAGAACGCCACTCCCTGGAATCTTGATTAATGCGTAATGCTTAAATTTTATAGTCAACTAACTACTAAGGCTAACCTAGCTAACTCGTAACACTAGCATTTGTAGCCTACTATAGTTTTGATGATGAGGCTTAGTAAACTTTGCTTTTTCTCTTGTTTCTCTTCTTTTTGTTGGCTGTTACTCCGTCCCGTGATCAAACACAAGATTCAATTGAATCAAATTCGCTGCCAACTAATTAATTTTAATTTAAAACGTTCAGCATGTTTTCTTTGCGGCGAGGGTTTTTTATTCGTTATCAGATGGTTTTTTTCTTATTCTTTATCATTTTCTTATTTATTGTATTTTTCTTAGTCTTAGAACAATCTTATCAGATTTCTTTAATATTTACCAAATTGCTTGAACTGGCAAACCGTCTACAAATCAGAGGTGACGCTGTAGAGGTTCGTAGTGAGTATTCTGGTCACACTACGAACACAGAAAGGTGACTGTTGGCATTTTTTTTCTTTAACATATTAGAGTCAATTTTATATTAGACAAAGAAACCGTAGCACTTTAGTGCGCCATTCTTTGGCTTTTCATGGAAAAGTGTGCTTTCTGGGTCGGATATACTACAGTACAACAATGACCGAAAACGTGCGACAGTTGGCAACCCTGATCCAAATGAAGAAATTATTTTTTTTCAGATAAAGCTTTTCACACCAAAAATACGCCAGATTAATCAAAATATGCCTAGATTTACGCTTGGTGGCATGACTCAAAAATTTTCCCTTCAGTCACCATCAATACACACCAAAGTATAATCACCTACGGAACAAGTAATGACAAAACCTATCCTCTCCACACAAAAAAGTAACCATTTGTATACCTATGCGATCCTGGCACCTTAAAAACCGTAGTAAGGCAATTCATCCCGGTCACTCATCGCCTGAATCACGCTCTAGCATAATTATTGGACGAAGCAAAGTACTTTGGCTCGGAGCGATTAAGTGGTACAACATTTTGCGTCTAAAGGCGCTGAGGTACGCGGGGTCACTTTTGGAGAGTTTTGTCCGTACTTGTTCCGTAGGTGATTATGCTTTAGTATACACCATTGTAGAAGGAAACAAGCCCTTGTATCAACGGTGGAGAAACGGAAGGATCTTTAGGGTTGGCCAATTGTACATCGTTTCTTCAATAACTTCACAAATGGTAAAACCCTTCAAAAATTGTTACTTGATAAATTTTCATTCTTTATTTCTACAAAAACACCAGTTAAATTATACATTTTTTCGTAAAACTAAATAGAATATTCTTATTCTTTAGTTATATGGCATAAACAACATTAAATTTTCAAAGTTGGAAATTCAGTTTGTTGTCTATTAATTGAAAATTTTTAATCATAAGAATATTTTATCAAGGTAATGAAGAAAGACTAAGCAGAGGATTTCCAAAAAAAGAATCGATAAATTAATGCAGTAACTGAGGGTTGGACTACTCCTAGTTGAAATCCATAAGTTCTTGTGTTTCAGTGTTTTTGAAATACAAATGGGGCTCAACAAAATGTAATTGTTAAGCTTAAGGCTAGTATATAAAAATCGTAAAACACAAAAATGTTAATTTTGGAATTACGAGTAAAGTCGTCCTGTTTAAGTTTGAAAAGCTTAGGAAAATACAAGTAAAAAATATTGGTACTCCTGTATTAAACGCACTCTTTTATATACTGCTAGTGTGATTAATGCTAATGAAATAAAATAAAATTTGATGAATATATAATAGTTTAGAAACAAATTTGGGCTATATATTAACACATTAGGCGGGGGTGTTGCGTAAAGCATAGTATATATTATTATGTAACCTAACATAGGTACCTCTTTCCCCCTAAGGCCCAAAAAACAACAGTTTAAATATCGTATACACAATAAAAACCACGCTATACATTGCATTACCCTATAGCGGTGTCTTAAATTAACCCGTCAAAACCTGTTTTTTGGTAGCTAGTTTCCGCAAAGGAGTGCGTTTAATACAGGAGAGCGAAAATAATAAATAAAAGTATGACACTTATAAGAAATTTGCGCGCTGTGCTGAATTCAGTAGAAGCCTAAGTAGAACCCAAGTCTCATCTGGCATTCTTTTCCTGTCACCTATCAAATTTACTTCTCATTTCTATGTGATGTCTTTATTGGTTTGGTCTCCTTTTCGGTTCTTATGGTGCTTTCACACTACACCATTTAACATTTCCCACTTGCATGGCTTTAGACTACGCTATGTTGTGTAACTTTTTGGAGCAAGTTTTTGTCCATAATATGGCAGTATCAAATAGACTAAACCCCTACATCTAATTTTACGTTATGGAGGTCTGTGTTGCGTTGCGGAACAGTCAGCACAGTACTAACAAAATGGAACTTCTGGACGAGAAATTAGTAAATTTTGATGAAAATTAATAAACTTCTTTTAAAAAGCCTTTCATGCCGTCGTTAAGTTAGGTCGGCGTTAGCTCAAGTCAACCTCATGCAACAATCATAAGATAAACATATGTTCTAACATTTCAAGCTGTGGAAAAGTCAACATGGTAGCAATGAAAAGGAATCAGGCGATTAGCAGTTAAAGAATGTTGCAAGTAAATTGGTTAAGTTTTTTCTAGAAAGCCTTTTTACGCTTGATCTGAGCCTGAATCTTATTGATTAGTTTGCTTATGCTGATTGAGAGGGTTTTATGGACTTTTACTTTAGTCTAGTGTGAAAGAACTTATTTAAATATAAGAGCTCGTACTTAAGGTTACGTAACTTACCAATTAGAGTACGTAGTGTGAAAGCCGCTTAAGAATAAGTGTGGGTGTATATGTGTGTGCGCTCGTCATGCAAGCTTCTTTCGCATCGCCAAGCTCATGGGCAGTGCAAAGAGGCACTCAAACCACTTCTATGGCATACGGAGTTAATGCAAGGCTGTGGTAAAAGTCATCATGCTATAAGGTTAATATAAGGCTTGAAATGTTCTAACATATGTTCTATAAGGCTTGAATGTTCATCTCCACTCAAACTTATTAATTTTCGAAATAAATGCATTCATTCACATTTTATGGCCTTGAGATTGACCTTGCTCGTTTAAATAATTGCCATGAACTAATTAATGGATTGGCTAATTAATATTAATTTCGGCCTTGAAAATTAATTAATTAATGTTAAAAATGATTAATTTATTAATTAATATAAATTTCGGCTGTGAGATTAAACTAGCATCTGGGTAGTGGAAATAATTGTGATGAGCGTGATAATTTTGAACAACGATTGCTATGATAATATAAATTTTCACAGAAGCCTAGTGTGAAAGTTTTTAATGCATGAAAGGCAGAGGAGTACTAGTGAAAATGTTTGGGGGAGGGGACAATGGGTTTTACTGGCTGGCAAGTCATTTTTACCGACTGTTTTGGGTGATACTGCTTTTAAAACTACTTGTTGTTTTTTTTTATTTTACTGACAAACACTGATATTCTTTCAATGATTTTACGTGATATCATCTGACCAGCTGATTTACAAAAAAAAAATTTCAGCCAGAATGTTAATGAAACTTAACACCACTATTTTAACGGCTCTTTTTCCACATACTGATTGAAAGGACACTCCTGGTGAAATGGTATGTATTCGAAAGTCGCTTTAGACAGTTAGAGCGCACTAACTTCCTTTTGATAATTCCAAAATACAAGACCGTATCCAGGGGGGATAGTGTTAAGGGGTTTGAATCCCTCCCCCCAAAATGTTTGTCCGACTCATAAAAACATAACAAAAATGAATATAAACAAATTATGATGCGTTTTTAAAGTCTTTTTTTGTACCCCCCCCCCCCCTTAGGGTTTTCAATTAGATATAAAATACCACTAATCTCAAATAAGTATATATTGAGAAACAAAATTTTAACTCAGTCATTTACACAAAATCAACATAATTTAAAATATTATATATTTTTAATTGAGTTTTGATAATGGAGCAGAAGCATATTCTATACGGTATTCGTTTTTTCCACTTCATTTTTGTGATTGCTTGTCCATATCAAGTTTACTTTTCTTGCAGGTCTTGACCGACATTTCTGCTTTTGCTTACTCACTATTTTTCTAATTTTGTAGTTTAATTTTTTTCTACTTATATAACTCTTTTGCAGTGTTGAAGGCATAAATCTTATGCTAAAAACACAGAAAGGTCCCTGGGGGAAGATCTGTGTTGCCTCTTGGTCCCTTTGCCTAAAATCGATTTGAATATTTCTGACACCTTACACATCAAAAGTTACGAGAATATATTTGCATTATTTTCAAAAAAAGGGGTAAAAAAGTGATAGAATCTTAATGAAAATCAAACCACAAGAATGAGCGCAACAGAAAACCCTACTGTAGATGTCATCAATTTAGAACGTATCCACCTAGGAGGGGGGGATTTCCCAGCATTCCGTTTCGGGGAAACATTTCTTATCATAGTGGCTCCATACATTAGTTTATGGGCACTCTTGCAATGCAAGCAAAAGTTGACGGTATATTTTTACCGAAATTACCCCTTATTAAGTTGTTTACTATAGTAGAGAGGGGGGCGCTACTCCGAACGGGACTCCTTATATGGGCATAGAATACTGACGGGACCCCAAATAAGGGCATAGCCTCCCACGAGAACCACGTGGTTTATGGTTTTCTCACTGAGAATGAAAAAACAGGAATTTTCTCACTTGAAAAACCATGAATTTTCTCACATTTATGGTTTTTGTCAGTGAGAATGAAAAAACAGGAACTTTCTCACTTTCATGGATGTCAACAGCAATTTATGTATGTTTCATGGTTTTTGTCAGTGAGAATGGAAAAACAGTATTTTTCTCACTTTGCTGTCACTCATTAATCAAATTGTTTCCGGGCAAAGTTTAGTAATGTCTGACAGGTACTGCTCCAGGAATAGATCCAAGTCATTAATGTCTTTGCCTCGGAAACAACTCTTTTGGTCGAACTCCAAAGGATATTAATAACCAAACGCCATGGAAACAATTCTCCAAGAAACATCTTAGCAATGAATTGTTTTAGCGCGGGAATCAGGTTTCTTATTAATTTGAAATGCATTAGCACAGAGATGTCAAAAACAAAAGGAACACAATGAATTACGTTTAGGTATTATTTGGGCGAAACTGTATTAGACAGGTTATGGAATTATTTCGGCGAAAGATTTTTGAAGAGATTTTGGAAGAGGATTTGAGGGTGAAACTCTGTGGTCGTTATAATACACAAGTTTCATTTGAACAGTGTTGTGAGGTCCTCTACCCCAGCCCCAAAGGGTTCCGATCCCCCAACCCCCACCCCCAACGGACCCCCAGGTACCCCAAGGTACCCCAAGCTCCTAAAAAGCCCCAGCCCCCAAACGCCCTCCTCAGACCCTCAAAGGCCCTCCCCTGGTCCTCAAAGGGCCCCCCGGACCCCAAAGACCCTCCCCCAATTCTCAAAGGTCCACCGGGCCCGAGAAGCGCCGCGGGCCAGGAAAGCGCCCCATGGGGATGCGCCGCAGGGGGGTGCGCCGCGGGGTCAGGGGAGGCGCCACAGGGGAGGCGCCGCAGGGGATGTGTCGCTGGAATGTACCGCAGGAATGAGCCGCAAAAGTAAACTAAAAAGTAAAAATTTCTAACGGGTATCCCCCAAATGCCCTCCCCAGCCCACCATTCCGAAGAAACCCCCTGGTCCCCCCATGTTACCCGGGCTCCCACCCCGCCCCCCCCACCCCCCAAAGCCCACCCCCGGCCCCCGCGTTGGGTGGTGTTTGTTGTCTGGAAACGATGGTTTTGGGTGTATGGGTTGCTATTTTTGAGTTTTCTGAGTTGGATTTCTTAGTCTTTCATTGGTATGTGTTGTCTGAAACCTATGATTTGGGATGGGTGGTTTGCTATTTTGACCTTTCTGAGGTGGATTTCTTAGCCTTTCATAGGTGTGTGTTGTCAGAAAATTATAATTTGGGATGTGTAGTTTGCTATTTGGACTCTTCAGAGCTAGAATTCTTAGTCTCTCATAGGTGTTTCTTGTCTGAAACTTCTAGTTTGGGATGAGTAGTTTGCTATTTCAGACTTTTATGAGCTAGGCTTTCCTAGTATATCGTAGGTGAATGTTGTCTAAAAGTTACGATTTGGGATATTTAAATTACTATTTCGGGCTTTTCTGAGCTAGATTTCTCAGACCCTCATAGGTGTTTGTGGTCTCAAACCTATAGTTTGGGATGAGTAGTTTTCTATTTTCGACTTTTCAGAGCTAGGTTTCTTAGCCTTTCATAGGTGTGTGTTGTCAGAAACTTATGATTTGGGATATGTAAATTACTATTTTTGACTTTTCTGAGCTAGATTTCTTAGCCTTTCATGGGTGTTTGTTGTCTCAAACCTATAGTTTGGGATGAGTAGTTTTTTTGGACTTTTCAGAGCTGGATTTCTTAGCCTTTCGTGGGTGTGTGTTGACTGAAACTTATGATTTGGGATATGTAAATTACTATTTGTGACTTTTCTAAACTAGATTTCTCAGTCTTTAGTTGGGGTTTGTTGCCTGAAACTTATAGTTTGGGTTGAGTTGTTTGATTTTGGACTTTTAAGAGCTATGATTCTTAGTCCATCATAGGGGTTTATTGTCTGAAACATACAGTTTGGAATGAGTAGTTTGCTATTTCAGGCTTTTCTGAGCTAAGGTTTCTTAGTATTTCATAGGTGTGTGTGTTGTCTGAAACTTATGACTTGAGGTGTCTAATTTGCTATTCCAGGCCTTTCTGAGCTAAGGTTTCATAGTATTTCGTAGGTGAATGTTGTCTGAAACCTATGATTTGGGATATAAGTCTGTGATTATGTGTTTGGTGTGCGTTGTCTGAAACCTTGCGTGTGTTGACCTAAACATTTGCTTGGGGATATTAGTTTCAATGACTTTAGTTTATGTTTGTTTTCTGAAACCTATTAGGTTGTCGGTATAGATTTATTTTTTTAATTTTCAGAGCTAGGATTCATAGTCCCTCAGAGATGTTTGTTGTCTGAAACCTATAGTTTGGGATGAGTAGTTTGCTATATCAGGCTTTACTGATCTAAGGTTTACTAGTATTTCATAGGTGTGCGTTGTCTGAACTTATGATTTGAGGTGTGTAATTTGCTATTTCAGCCTTTTCTGAGCTATGGTTTCTTAGTATTTTGTAGCTGAATGTTGTCTGAAACTTATGATTTGGGATATGTAAAATACTATTTCGGGCTTTTCTAAGCTAGATTTCTTAGTCTTTTGGTGGTGTGTGTTGTCTGAAACCTTTGATTTGGGATGGGTGGGTTGCCATTTTTGACTTTTCTGAGCTGGATTTCTTAGCCTTTCATAGGTATGTGTTGTCTGAAACCTATGATTTGGGATGGTTAATTTGCTATTTTTGACCCTTTTGAGCTAGGTTTCTTAGACTTTCATAGGTACATACTGTCAGAAAATTATGATTTGGAATTTGTAGTTTGTGTTATAGACTTTTTACTGCAAGGAGTATTAGTTACTCATATGTGTGTTGTGTCTGTAAAAAATTCTGTTTGATGATTTTACTGATATTTCTAGACTTTCTTATATAAGTATTATTATAATTTCAGATGTGTATCGTGTATGAAACAAATGATTTATTTGATTATCATTGCTAGTTAAGACAGGTAATAAAAATACTTATGAGTCTATAGTATATATCTGGTGTTTCACAACTCTGAGGGGTGTTTTGTGGGTTGCTATTTTTTGCGTTTTTTGATATGGATTTTTTATCCGTTCTTAGATATGTGTTCACTGAAACCGGTGATTTGGGACTGAGTGGTTTGCTATTTTTTACTTTTTTAAGCTAGATTTTTTAGCATTTCATAGGTGTGTGCTTTCAGAAAATTATGATTTGGGAGGTGTAGTTTGCATTTTGGCCTTTTCAGAGCTAGGATTTTTAGTCCCTCATAGGTGTTTATTGTCTGAAACTTCTAGTTTGGGATGAGTAGTTGGTTATTTCAGGCTTTTCCGAGCTATGGTTTCTTAATATTTCGTAGGTGAAGCTTCCACGTCAGTTTTAAGTTCACCAAGACCTAGAAAATTTATAGTTCAGTTCTAATTTTTCCACTGAAGATAAGAAAAGTTATGCTACGATTGTGATTATTTTCTATGAAGATAGATAGTTTCACTTTAATTCTAAATTTTCTTCAATTAAGTTCCAACTTTTCTCAAAGAGATGAAAAACATTAAAGTTCAATTTAAAATTTTCTCAACGAAGTCAAGGAAAGTTCAAGTTCTCTTCTGAATTTTCTCAATGAAAAAGAAATTAGTCATTGATCATTTCTATTTTTCCAAATAATATAAAATTTTCCACTTTAGTTCAGATCTGTCTCGAAGAGATGAAAAATTTAAATACTATTCCAAATTTTTCACAGAAGATAAAAAAGTTCAAGTTCTCTTCGGAATTTTACCAAAGAACACAATTCAATTCTAATTTCACCAGAGAAAATAAAAATCTTCCACTTCAGTTCTTTATTTCACAAAGACATAAAGAAATTTAAAGTTCAATTCTAAATTTTTCAGTGGAAGATAGAAAAAGTAATACCATACTTTTGAATGTTTTCACGGAAGATTAAAAGTTCTAGTTCAATTTTAAATTTTCTCAACGAAGTGAAGAAGAATTCAAGTTCTCTTCTGAATTTTACCAAAGAACACAATTCAATTCTAATTTCACCAGAGAAAATAAAAATCTTCCACTTAAGTTCTTTATTCCACAAAGACATAAAGAAATTTAAAGTTCATTTCTAAATTTTTCAGTGGAAGATAGCAAAAGTAATACCATACTTGTGAATATTTTCCCAGAAGATAAAAAGTTCTAGTTCAATTTAAAATTTTCTCAACGAAGTGAAGAAGAATTCAAGTTCTCTTCTGAATTTTACCAAAGAACACAATTCAATTCTAATTTGACCAGAGAAAATAAAAATCTTCCACTTCAGTTCTTTATTTCACAAAGACATAAAGAAATTTAAAGTTCAATTCTAAATTTTTTAATGGAAGATAGAAAAAGTAATACCTTACTTGTGAATATTTTCACGGAACATAAAAAGTTCTAGTTCATTTTAAAATTTTCTCAACGAAGTGAAGAAAAGTTCAAGTTCTCTACTGAATTTTACCAAAGAAAATAATTCATTTCTAATTTCTACAGAGAAAACAAAAATCATCCACTTAATTTCCATATTTTACAAAGATATAAACAAATTTAAAGTTCAATTCTAAATTTTTTCGTTGGAAGATAGAAGAAGTAATACCATATTTGTGAATATTTTCACCGTAAAATAAAAAGTTCTAGTTCAATTCAAATTTTCTCAACAAAGTGAAAAAGAATTCAAGTTCTCTTCTGAATTTTACCAAAGAACACAATTCAATTCTAATTTCACCAGAGAAAATAAAAATCTTCCACTTAAGTTCTTTATTTCACAAAGACATAAAGAAATTTAAAGTTCAATTCTAAATTTTTCCATGGAAGATGGAAAAAGTAAAACCATACACTTGTGAATATTTTATCGAAGAGATGAAAAATTTTAAATACTGTCCCAAATTTTTCTCAGAAGATAAAAAAGTTCAAGTTCTCTTCGGAATTTTACCAAAGAACACAATTAAATTCTAAGTTCTTCAGAAAAAACAAAAATCCTACACTTCAGTTCTGTATTTCACAAAGAAATAAAGAAATTTAGAGTTAAATTCTAGGTTTTTTGATGGAAGATAGAAAAAGTAATATCATACTTGTGAATATTTTCCCGGAAGATAAAAAGTTCTAGTTCAATTTAAAACTTTCGCAACGAAGTGAAGAAAAATTCAAGTTCTCTTCTGAATTTTAGCAGAGAACACAATTCAATTCTAATTTCACCAGAGATAATAAAAATTTTTCACTTCAGTTCTATATTTCACAAAGACATAAAGAAATTTAAAGTTCAATTCTAAATTTTTCGGTGGAAGATAGAAAAAGTAATACCATACCTGTGAATATTTTCTCGAAATGATGAAAAATTTAAAATACTGTTCCAAATTTTTCACAGAAGATAAAAAAGTTCAAGTTCTCTTCGGAATTTTACCAAAGAACACAATTCAATTCTAATTTCTCCAGAGAAAATAAAAATCTTCCACTTCAGTTCTTCATTTCACAAGGACATAAAGAAATTTAAAGTTCAATTCTAAATTTTTCGGTGGAAGATAGAAAAAGTAATACCATACTTGTGAATATTTTCACGGAAGATAAAAAGTTCTAGTTCAATTTAAAATTTTTTCAAAGAAGTAAAGAAAAGTTCAAGTTCTCTTCTGAACTTTACCAAAGAACACACGTCAATTATAATTTCTCCAGAGAAAATGAAAATATTCCACTTCAGTTTTAAGGTCCACAATGAAATAAAGAAATTTAAAGTTTTATTCTAAATTTGTAGATTAAAGATGAAAAAAATAATACTATGATTGTGATTATTTTCAATGAAGATCAAAGTTTCACTTCATTTATACTTTTTCTTAAATTCAGTTCTGATTTTTCTCAGAGATGAAAAATTTAAAGTTCTGTTCCAAATTTTTCATAGAAGATAGAAAAAGTTACACATTAATTGTGAATATTCAACATGAAGATAAGGAACTCCACTTTAATTCAGAGCTTTCTCGAAGAAGTGCAAAATGTTCAAGTTCTCTTCTGAATTTTCTTAAAGAAGAGAAAAAAGTTAGCTCATTTCTGAATTTTACGAATGAAAATGAAAAAACCTTCCTTTTAAGTTAAACAGGTTCAACAGACATAGGCATTTGAAAGTGAGTTAAAAAATTTTCTGTTTGCGATACGAAAATTTGTAATATAATTGTGATTATTTTTTTCTTAATATAAAAAGATTAACTGTATCTCTAAATTTATTAAATCAGTTAAGGTATTTTGCAGTGAGATGCAAAAATTTAAAGTTTTGTTCCAAATTTTTCATAGAAGATAGAAAAAGTTATACATTGAATTTGAATCTTCGACATGAAGATAAGGTGCATCACTTTTATTCTGAGTTTTCTCGAAGAAGTGCAAAATGTTCAAGTTCTCTTCTGAATTTTCTTAAAGAAGATAAAAAAGTTAGCTCAATTCTGAATTTTTCCAATGAAAATGAAAAAAGCTTCCACTGCAGTTCTTAATTTCTCAATGACATAAAAAATTCAAAGTTCTCTTCTAATTTTTCCAAGAACCTAAAAAAGGTTCCACTTCAGTTCTGGTTTTTTCTCAAAGAGATGAAAAATTTAAAGTTCTATTCTAATTTTAAATTAAATTTTAGCTCCTTTGTCTTATGGATTTACCCATCAAATTTTTAAATTAGAAAATGAGTGACTACTTCTATTATTAAAGACAATCCTTCAAACTCGTTCATCTAACCTACAAAACAATCGGTTAGTTTAGTTATAAATAAATATTAATAAATAAATAGAAAAATTTATAAAGTTTTAAGTTAGGTTAGGTTAGGTTACCTTATCATGAGCGCGCATGATAAGTTAACCTAACCTTTTCCGGGGGGTATGGTTAGGTTAGGTTAGGCTAGATTAATTTAGGTTAGATTAGGTTAGGTTAAGTTAGGTTAGGTTAGCCTACGTACGCTTCACTTAGGTTAGCTTAGGTTAGGTGAGAGACAGGCAAAAAGTTAGGTGTATGATTAGGTTAGGTTAGGTTAGGTTAAGTTAGGCTAGGTTAGCCTAGGTACGCGCGCGTACGTAGGCTGAACTTAACCTAACCTAACTTAATCTAACCTAACCTAACCTAATCATACACCTAACTTTTTGCATGTCTCTCACCTAACCTAAGCTAACCTAAGTGAAGCGTACGTAGGCTAACCTAACCTAGTGTTAACCTAACCTAACTAGGCTAACCTAACCTAACCACAACAAAACACTAGTGAAATATTCCAACTCTTGCATTTCAACGAAAGAAATTCAAAATGAACTTTGAAAAATAATTAAAATGTAACTCTAACAAGGTAAACCACGACAAAACACTACTGAAATATTCCAACTCTTGCATTTCAATAAAAGAAATTCAAAATGAACTTTGATAAATCAAGAAAATGTAACTGTGATAAGGTAAACCACAACAAAACACTACTAAAATATTCCAACTCTTTCATTTCAATGAAAGAAATCCAAAATGAACTTTGAAAAATCAAGAGAATGTAACTGTGCCAAGGCAAACCATGACAAAACACAACTGAAATATTCCAACTCTTGCACTTCAATGAAAGAAAACCGAAATGAACTTTTAAAAATCAAGAAAATGTAACTGTGACAAGGTAAACCACAACAGAACGCTAGTGAAATATTCCAACTCTTGCATTTCAACGAAAGAAATTCAAGATGAACTTTGAAAAATCATGAAAATGTAACTCTAACAAGGTAAACCACGACAAAACACTACTGAAATATTCCAACTCTTTCATTTCAATAAACTGAAATATTCCAACTCTTGCATTTCAATGAAAGAAATCCGAAATGAACTTTGAAAAATCAAGAAAATGTAAGTGTGACAAGGTAAACCATAGCAAAACACTAAAGAAATTTTCCAACTCTTGCATTTCAATGAAAGAAATCCAAAATGAACTTTGAAAAATCTATAGAATGTAAGTGTGACAAGGTAAACCACGACAAAACACTACTAAAATATCCCAACTCTTGCATTTCAATGAAAGAAATCCAAAATGAAATTTTAAAAATCATGAGAATGTAACTGTGACATGGTAAACCATGGCAAAACACTACTGAAATATTCCAACTCTTGCATTTCAATGAAAGAAATCCAAAATGAAATTTGAAAAATCTATAGAATGTAAGTGTGACAAGGTAAACCACGACAAAACACTACTAAAATATCCCAACTCTTGCATTGCAATGAAAGAAATCCAAAATTAACTTTGAAAAATTATGAGAATGTAACTGTGACATGGTAAACCATGGCAAAACACTACTGAAATAATCCCACTCCTGCATTTCAACGAAAGAAATCCAAAATGAACTTTGAAAAATCAAGAAAAAGTATCTGTGAGATGGTAAACCATGGCAAAATGCTGCTGAAATATTCCAACTGTTGCATTTCAAGGAATGAAATCCAAAATGAACTTTGAAAATCAAGAGAATGTAACTGTGACAAGGTAAACCATGACAAAACACTACTGAAATATTCCAACTCTTGCATTTCTATAAAAGAAATTCAAAATGAACTTTGATAAATCAAGAAAATGTAACTGTGATAAGATAAACCGCAACAAAACACTACTAAAATATTCCAACTCTTACATTTCAATGAAAGAAATCCAAAATGAACTTTGAAAAATCATGAAAATGTAACTCTAACAAGGTAAACCACGACAAAACACTACTGAAATATTCCAACTCTTGCATTTCAATAAAGGAAATTCAAAATGAACTTTGATAAATCAAGAAAATGTAACTGTGATATAGTAAACCACAACAAAACACTACTAAAATATTCCCACTCTTGCAATTCAACGATAGAAATTCAAACTGAACATTTGAAAAATCAAGAGAATGTAACTGTGACCAGGTAAACCATGACATAACACTACTGAAATACTCCAACTCTTGCATTTCAACGTGATAAATCAAAAATGAACTTTGAGAAATCAAGAGAATGTAACTGTGATAAGGTAAACCCCGAAAAAACAGTACTGAAATATTCCAACTCTTCCATTTCAATGAAAGAAATAAAAAATGAACTTTGAAAAATCAAGAAAATGTAAGTGTGACAAGGTAAACCACAACAAAACACTACTGAAATATTCCAACTTGCATTTCAATGAAAGAAATTCAAATGAGTTTTGAAAAATCAAGAGAATGTAACTGTGACAACGTAAACCAACAACAAAACACTACTGAAATATTCCAGCTCTTGCATTTCAACGATAGAAATTCAAAATGAACTATGAAAATCAAGAGAATGTAACTGTGATAAGGTAAACCCTACCAAAACACAACTGCAATATTCCAGCTCTTGCATTTCAATGAAAGAAACTCAAAATGAACTTTGAAAAATCAAGGTAATTTAACTGTTACATGGTAAACCACGATAAAACACTACTGAAATAATCCCACTCTTGCATTTCAATGAAAGAAATCCAAAATGAACTTTGAAAAATCAAGAGAATGTAACTGTGACAAGGTAAAACATGACAAAACACTACTGAAATATTCCAACTCTTGCAATTCAATGAAAGAAAACCTAAATGGACTTTTAAAAATCAAGAAAATGTAACTGTGACAAGGTAGACCACAACAAAACACTAGTGAAATATTCCAGCTCTTGCATTTTAACTAAAGAAATTCAAAATGAACTTTGAAAAATCGTGAAAATGTAACTCTAACAAGGTAAACCACGACAATACACTACTGAAAAATTCCAACTCTTGCATTTCAATAAAAGAAATTCAAAATGAACTTAGATAAATCAAGAAAATGTAACTGTGATAAGGTAAACCACAACAAAACACTACTAAAATATTCCAACTCTTTCATTTCAATGAAAGAAATCCAAAATGAACTTTGAAAAATCAAGAGAATGTAACTGTGACAAGGCAAACCATGACAAAACACTACTGAAATATTCCAACTCTTGCACTTCAATGAAAGAAAACCGAAATGAACTTTGAAAAATCATGAAAATGTAACTCTAACAAGGTAAACCACGACAAAACACTACTGAAATATTCCAACTCTTGCATTTAAATAAAAGAAATTCAAAATGAACTTTGATAAATCAAGAAAATGTAACTGTGATATAGTAAACCACAACAAAACACTACTGAAATATTCCCACTCTTGCATTTCAACGATAGAAATTCAAACTGAAGATTTGAAAAATCATGAAAATGTAACTGTGACAAGGTAAACCATGACATAACACTACTGAAATATTCCAACTCTTGCATTTCAACGTGATAAATCCAAAATGAACTTTGAAAAATCAAGAGAATGTAACTGTGACAAGGTAAACCCCGACAAAACACTACTGAAATATTCCAACTCTTGCAGTTCAATGAAAGAAATCCAAATGAACTTTGAAAAATCAAGGGAATGTAACTGTGACACGGAAAACTCGTATGGTAAACCACAACAAAACACTACTAAAATATTCCAACTCTTTCATTTCAATGAAAGAAATCCAAAATGAACTTTGAAAAATCAAGAGAATGTAACTGTGACAAGGCAAACCATGACAAAACACTACTGAAATATTCCAACTCTTGCAATTCAACGAAAGAAAACCGAAATGAACTTTTAAAAATCAAGAAAATGTAACTCTAACAAGGTAAACCACGACAAAACACTACTGAAATATTCCAACTCTTGCATTTCAATAAAAGAAATTCAAAATGAACTTTGATAAATCAAGAAAATGTAACTGTGATATGGTAAACCACAACAAAACACTACTGAAATATTCCAACTCTTGCATTTCAATGAAAGAAATTCAAATGAGTTTTGAAAAATCAAGAGAATGTAACTGTGACAAGGTAAACCAACAACAAAACACTACGGAAATATTCCAGCTCTTGCATTTCAACGATAGAAATTCAAAATAAACTATGAAAATCAAGAGAATGTAACTGTGATAAGGTAAACCCTACCAAAACACAACTGCAATATTCCAACTCTTGCATTTCAATGAAAGAAACTCAAAATGAACTTTGAAAAATCAAGGGAATGTGACTGTTACATGGTAAACCACGATAAAACACTACTGAAATAATCCCACTCTTGCATTTCAATGAAAGAAATCCAAAATGAACTTTGAAAAATCAAGAGAATGAACTGTGACAAGGTAAACCATGACAAAACAATACTGAAATAGTCCAACTCTTGCATTTCAAAGAAAGAAAACCAAAATGAACTTTGAAAAATAAAGAAAATGTAACTGTGACAAGGTAAACCATAACAAAACACTATTGAAATATTCCAACTCTTGCATTTCAATTAAAGAAATTCAAAATGAACTTTGAAAAATCGTGAAGATGTAACTCTAACAAGGTAAACCACGACAATACACTACTGAAATATTCCAACTCTTGCATTTCAATAAAAGAAATTCAAAATGAACTTTGATAAATCAATAAAATGTAAGTGTGATAGGGTAAACCATAACAAAACACTACTGAAATATTCCAACTCTTGTTTTTCAACATAAGAAATTCAAAATGAATTTTGAAAAATCAAGGGAATGTAACTGTGACATGGTAAACCAAGACAAAAAACTGCTGCAATATTCCAACTCTTGCATTTCAACGTGATAAATCCAAAATGAACTTTGAAAAATCAAGAGAATTTAACTGTGACAAGGTAAACCACGACGAAACACTACTGAAATATTCCAACTCTTGCATTTCAAAGAAAGAAATAAAAAATGAAATTTGAAAAATAAAGAAAATTTAACTTTGAAAAGTTAAACCACAACAAAACACTACTGAAATATTTCAACTCTTGAATTTCAACGAAAGAAATTCAAATGAGATTTGAAAAATCAAGAGAATGTAACTGTGACAAGGTAAACCAACAACAAAACAGTACTGAAATATTCCAGCTCTTGCATTTCAACGATAGAAATTCAAAATGAACTATGAAAATCAAGAGAATGTAACTGTGATAAGGTAAACCCCACCAAAACACTACTGCAATATTCCAACTCTTGCATTTCAATGAAAGAAATTCAAAATGAACTATGATAAATCAAGAAAATGTAACTGTGATAAGGTAAACCACGACAAAACACTACTGAAATATTCCAACTCTTACATTTCAACGATAAAAATTCAAAATGAACTATGAAAATCAAGAGAATGTAACTGTGATAAGGTAAACCCCACCAAAACACTACTGCAATATTCCAACTCTTGCATTTCAATGAAAGAAATTCAAAATGAACTATGATAAATCAAGAAAATGTAACTGTGATAAGGTAAACCACGACAAAACACTACTGAAATATTCCAACTCTTGCATTTCAATAAAAGAAATTCAAAATGAACTTTGATAAATCAAGAAAATGTAAATGTGATGAGGTAAACCACAACAAAACACTACTAAAATATTCCAACTCTTGCATTTCAATGAAATAAATCCAAAATTAACTTTGAAAAATCATGAGAATGTAACTGTGACATGGTAAACCACGACATAACACTACTGAAATATTCCAACTCTTGCATTTCAACAAAAGAAAACCGAAATGAACTTTTAAAAATCAAGAAAATGTAACTGTGACAAGGAAAACCACAACAAAACACTAGTGAAATATTCCAACTCTTGCATTTCAACGAAAGAAATTCAAAATGAACTTTGAAAAATCATGAAAATGTAACTCTAACAAGGTAAACCACGACAAAACACTACTGAAATATTCCAACTCTTGCATTTCAATAAAAGAAATTCAAAATGAACTTTGATAAATCAAGAAAATGTAACTGTGATAAGGTAAACCACAACAAAACACTACTAAAATATTCCAACTCTTTCATTTCAATGAAAAAAATCCAAAATGAACTTTGAAAAATCAAGAGAATGTAACTGTGACAAGGCAAACCATGAAAAAACACTACTGAAATATTCCAACTCTTGAACTTCAATGAAAGAAAACCAAAATGGACTTTTAAAAATCAAGAAAATGTAACTGTGACAAGGTAAACCACAACACAACACTAGTGAAATATTCCAACTCTTGCATTTCAACGAAAGAAATTAAAAATGAACTTTGAAAAATCATGAAAATGCAACTCTAACAAGGTAAAACACGACAAAACACTACTGAAATATTCCAACTCTTGCATTTCAATAAACTGAAATATTCCAACTCTTGCATTTCAATGAAATAAATCCAAAATGAACTTTGAAAAATCAAGAAAATGTAAGTATGACAAGGTAAACCACAACAAAACACTAATGAAATATTCCAACTCTTGCATTTCAATGAAAGAAATCCAAAATGAACTTTGAAAAATCTATAGAATGTAAGTGTGACAAGGTAAACCACGACAAAACACTACTAAAATATCCCAACTCTTGCATTTCAATGGAAGAAATCCAAAATTAATTTTTAAAAATCGTGAGAATGTAACTGTGACATGGTAAACCATGACAAAACACTACTGAAATATTCCAACTCTGGCATTTCAAGGAAAAAAATCCAAAATGAACTTTGAAAAATCTATAGAATGTAAGTGTGACAAGATAAACCACGACAAAACACCACTAAAATATCCCAACTCTTGCATTGCAATGAAACAAATCCAAAATTAACTTTGAAAAATCATGAGAATGTAACTGTGACATGGTAAACCATGGCAAAACACTACTGAAATAATCCCACTCTTGCATTTCAACGAAAAAAATCCAAAAAGAACTTTGAAAAATCAAGAAAATGTAACTGTGACATGGTAAACCATGGCAAAATGCTACTGAAATATTCCAACTGTTGCATTTCAAGGAATGAAATCCAAAATGAACTTTGACAATTCAAGAGAATGTAACTGTGACAAGGTAAACCATGACAAAACAGTACTGAAATATTCCAACTCTTGCATTTCAATGAAAGAAACCCGAAATGAACTTTTAAAAATCAAGAAAATGTAACTGTGACAAGGTAAATCACAACAAAACACTAGTGAAATATTCCAACTCTTGCATTTCAAAGAAAGAAATTCAAAATGAACTTTGAAAAATCATGAAAATGTAACTTTAACAAGGTAAACCACGACAAAACACTACTGAAATATTCCAACTCTTGCATTTCAATAAAAGAAATTCAAAATGAACTTTGATAAATCAAGAAAATGTAACTGTGATAAGATAAACCACAAAAAAACACTACTAAAATATTCCAACTCTTTCATTTCAATGAAATAAATACAAAATGAACTTTGAAAAATCATGAAAATGTAACTCTAACAAGGTAAACCACGACAAAACACTACTGAAATATTCCAACTCTTGCATTTCAATAAAGGAAATTCAAAATGAACTTTGATAAATCAAGAAAATGTAACTGTGATATGGTAAACCGCAACAAAACACTACTGAAATATTCCCACTCTTGCATTTCAACGATAGAAATTCAAACTGAAGATTTGAAAAATCAAAAGAATGTAACTGTGACAAGTTAAACCATGACATAACACTACTGAAATATTCCAACTCTTGCATTTCAACGTGATAAATCCAAAATGAACTTTGAAAAATCAAGATAATGTAACTGTGACAAGGTAAACCCCGACAAAATAGTACTGAAATATTCCAGCTCATGCATTTCAATTAAAGAAATCAAAAATGAATTTTGAAAAATAAAGAAAATGTAAGTGTGACATGGTAAACCACAACAAAACACTACTGAAATATTCCAGCTCTTACAATTCAATGATAGAAATTCAAATGAGTTTTGAAAAATCAAGATAATTTAACTGTGACAAGGTAAACCAACAACAAAACACTACTGAAATATTCCAGCTCTTACATTTCAACGATAGAAATTCAAAATGAACTATGAAAATCAAGAGAATGTAACTGTGATAAGGTAAACCTCACCAAAACACAACTGCAATATTCCAACTCTTGCATTTCAATGAAAGAAACTCAAAATGAACTTTGAAAAATCAAGGGAATGTAACTGTTACATGGTAAACCACGATAAAACACTACTGAAATAATCCCAATCTTGCATTTCAATGAAAGAAATCCAAAATGAACTTTGAAAAATCAAGAGAATGTAACTGTGACAAGTTAAACCATGACAAAACACTACTGAAATATTCCAACTCTTGCATTTCAATGAAAGAAAACCTAAATGAACTTTGAAAAATCAAGAAAATGTAACTTTGACAAGGTTAACCACAACAAAACACTAGTGAAATATTCCAACTCTTGCATTTCAACGAAAGAAATTCAAAATGAACTTTGAAAAATCGTGAAAATGTAACTCTAACAAGGTAAACCACGACAAAACACTACTGAAATATTCCAACTCTTGCATTTCAATAAAAGAAATTCAAAATGAACTTTGATAAATCAATAAAATGTAACTGTGATAAGGTAAACCATAACAAAACACTACTGAAATATTCCAACTCTTGCTTTTCAACATAAAAAATTCAAAATGAATTTGGAAAAATCAAGGGAATGTAACTGTGACAAGGTAAACCATGACAAAACACTACTGCAATATTCCAACTCTTGCATTTCAACGTGATAAATCCAAAATGAACTTTGAAAAATCAAGAGAATATAACTGTGACATGGTAAACCACGACGAAACACTACTGAAATATTCCAACTCTTGCATTTCAATGAAAGAAATCCAAAATGAACTTTGAAAAATTAAGAAAATGTAACTGTGATAAGGTAAACCACAACAAAACACTACTGAAATATTCCAACTCTTGCATTTCAACGAAAGAAATTCAAAATGAACTTTGAAAAATCGTGAAAATGTAACTCTAACAAGGTAAACCACGACAGAACACTACTGAAATATTCCAACTCTTGCATTTCAATAAAAGAAATTCAAAATGAACTTTGATAAATCAAGAAAATGTAACTTTGATAAGGTAAACCACAACAAAACACTACTGACATATTCCAGCTCTTGCATTTCAACGATAGAAATTCAAAATGAACTATGAAAATCAAGAGAATGTAACTGTGATAAGGTAAACCCCACCAAAACACTACTGCAATATTCCAACTTTTGCATTTCAATTAAAGAAACTCAAAATGAACTTTGAAAAATCAAGGGAATCTAACTGTGACATGGTAATCCACGACAAAACACTAGTGAAATAATCCCACTCTTGCATTTCAATGAAAGAAGTTCAA
>NC_142807.1:62693636-62729198 GCF_049724085.1 Artemia sp. Qi Xiang Cuo | reverse complement strand
TGACTTAGTACAATAGTAGCTGCAGTAGAAGTAGTAACGGGAGCAGTTACAGTCGCACCGATAACAGTGATAGCATTAGCACTCACAGGTAGTTGCAGTTACAAGTAGTTATAGCCGTATTGTCAAAATCACAGTTCCCAGTACTCGAGGCCGCAGTCACAGGTAGTCACAGTCACATAAGTAGCTACAGACAAAATTAGCTGTTGCAGCCGCACGTAGTCACAATCAGAGTTCCAAGAAGTCAAAGACACACTAAAAAGTACTCAGAGTCACTGGTGCAAGTATTTGGAGTCGCAATTAGTCGCAGTCACAAGTTTCCGCAGTCACAAGTAGCCGTAGTTTCAAGAAGTAACAAGTAGTCGCAGTCACAAACAGTCTTAAATATAAAATAGTCGAAGTTTTAGTCATAAACAGTCGCGATAGCAGCAACAGTAGTAGCAGTAGTAGCATAAGTAGTAGTAATAGTGGGAGTGAAGTCCTAGTAATTGAAGAAGCTATTGTAACCTGAAAGATCCAATTTAATACCCTCAGCTGTTCCTAAGATATTACAGATACGCCATTTTAACAACCTGGAAGCACAAGTTGTGCTTCAATTTAGTTCAACATCCCTTGAACGTTTCTTCAAGATTTCTAATACGTTTACCATTATTAGAAGTAGTAGAATAGTAGTAGAATTAGTAATAGTATCATGCACATTCTGCCTTTTGGCTAGTTTAAGAACCCCCTTAACAAACCTTTAGGTTTCAACTTAATACTCTAAGCGTTCCTGCGATATTGTTGATACGCCATTTGAAACCTAAATGCACATAGTGTCTTTGGATTTAATTCAACTTCCCTCTCGACGTTACCTGAAATTTCCTTCCTAATACCTTTAGCCTAGGTAGTAGTTGTACATGCACCTTGCCTTTTGGTCGGTTTGCCATCGCTCTCATCATGCCCTGAAAGTTTTAACTTAATACCCTAAGCCGTTCCTGATACGTTGCTGATACACCCTTTTGACGACCTCCGTGCTTTGATTTAGTACCGCAACACTCCCCGCTTTCCAAAAAAAATAAATGTAGATCAGCCTGTAAAACTAACAAATAATTTTAGAATTCATCTAAAATTCTTATTTTCTTCCAGCATAAGCATTTTATATCAAATTTGGAGCCTTTTATTTGTGTGTCTTAGTTTCTTCTTGAAAACTGCAATAGATTGAAATTAAAAATCCGACAATAGTTATTTATATATTGCAAAAAATGTTGGACTTTTTAGAATAGATCAAAAACATTACTTTCATTTCCGCATAATCGTTCTTAAATAAAAAATTAAGCATTTTAACTATATTTGACATATTGGGTTCTCTGATAATGCTAAAAAATTAAGCATTTTAAATATATCTGTCTTCTTATCGTCTAAAACTTAATCATTTTCTTTAGAATTGTGAATTATTTAATCTTATATGTTTAAACGTTTGGAATATAAAAGAATTTTTTTTTTCAGAATATAAGATATTTATGTAAAAATTTTAACCTTTTAGTTTTCTATATGTTAGGTTCTCTTGCAAAGCATCGTAAACTCAAACAAAAATCAGACTAAATACAAACTATCTATTATCAACCTCTATTATAACTGAAACACTTTTTATAATTTTTTTACGTAATTTTTTAACGAAAACATAGTTACTTTAAGTATATGTGTCTTTACTTATGTTCTTCTTGAAAAGGATAATATGTAATCTGTATTTTTAAATATCCGTATATAAAATATCATCTATATTTATAAAGTATCTGTAAATAAATATTATCTATATAAACATATCATCTAATATGATATATACAATGAATGTAATCTATATGGTGACTTGGGTTGACTGAATATATACATATATATATATATATATATATATATATATATATATATATATATATATATATATATATATATATATATATATATATATATATATATATATATATATATATATATATATATATATATATATATATAAAATATCTACAACTAGCGAGCAAAACATTGCAACTCATCATGCTTCTTCGACAAAAAAATTATCTTTTTTTCGGCGTAATCTTTTCAAATGAAAATCAGAGCGTTTAAACAGTTAGTTTTTTAGGTTCTTCTCCATTAATACTTGCTTAACTAACTTAGCTTACAGTATAATAGCCAAAGGAATAGAAGCCAAAGAAATGACGACAAATATAAGCGGAAACAAGATCCACAAAAAAAGAACCAACAAAACGCTGTCTGAATTGAACGGAACCGAGTATAAAAATTAACCTTACCTATCAGAGTTATGAATGGTATAGGTGGTAGCCAAATTGCACAATTGGTACATCATCTGAGGCAGGGAGTATGGCAACACTGGTGAAATTACACTTTGGCGGTCTCTGCTCAATGCGGCTTTGGTTAATAAAAGAAGTTTGAGCACCTATAATGAAAACTTTGTTATTTAAGTAAAAAGAAATAAAATAAATAAAAAAATCATATTAAAAAAAAAATTGAAAAAAAAAAAAAAAAAAAAACGCTGCTTTGAATTTGTGAAAACAGTTGAAAATACATGTCAAGATAAGTCTTATTTGAGTTTTCCTGCTCACACAAAACGTGCCGTTTCAAAACCAATTTGATCTTGTACTAGCAAAATTTGCAGGCTATCCATTACGGATAGCCTGACATATAAAGAATGGATAAATAGAAATCTGTATTTTCAGGGAAAACTCGTCAGGTTTCTGCTAAGTGTGGCTTGAGTGCACGATTTAATCTTAGTGGCTCTGGTGAGGATTTAATTCGTAAGTTGTATAATTCTGCATCACTGGAGTTCAAACCTGTAAGACCGTACTGAACGAGAGCTTAGAATGTAAAGAACGTAAACTATTGATTTGTAATCTAGAACAGCGGTGTGGTCCATGAAAATGTTTAGGTCGTCCACGAAGAAAAGGAATCATTATTAAACAATGTATATTTTTTTTATTTCGTGAACATAAAAAAAGAAGCAAATTAAAGCAATTTTTTTATTCAATTTCATAAAGACAAAACTTTTGTCAACATATGAAGAACCGTGTATATTGCAATTGTATCTGTCTGGTTTATATGCAAAGTAAAACAAGAGACTAAAATTAAAGAACAAGAGAGTAATGGAGGATTATGGTAAACAAAATAATATTTGGCAGGGATAGTCACTAGTGATAAATCACTAGGGGTGGCACCGTGATTGGGTGGTGATTTTTGGGGAAATCCCCGAAAATTCACGGATAGTGTAAGCCCTGCTTTCTCTTGCTATAGCCTTACAAAGTGGGATAAAACCATATTTGTTGTGCAGCTTACTGTTTGAAATATTGTCAGTCAGTCGGGTACCCAAACAATACGATGACAATTCCCCTGGGAAACGTCTAACGAATTCTTCTTTGTCTTTCCAAGCGCTTATGTTTCAGAGCCCTGCTTGACCACTGTCATCACTGTAGCTTCCAATATTCTAATCTTGGTTTGCAGCTTATTTTCTATTCTTCTAAAACCTTTTTAACTATGAAAAATACACCCTTGGTCTTGGCCATTCTACTTGTAACAACTTAACTGCATCCACCGTCCTTACTAAAAATTTTATATCACTACATCACTTCATTAGTTTTTCTAAGCACCGAAATTAACGATTTAAAACCCGATTTTAGATGATTTCCTAAATAACAGAATCAATAAGATGCTGCCGGATTTCAGATACATGTCTGGCGAGTACTGAAGGATCTACATAAGCTTTACTCCTTTGATTTGTGTCTTCCGGTACTAAGATCCGATACTTTAGATTCTGATGCTTAGATCTCAATACTGTAGATCCATAATGGTATCCATAGATTATGATGCTTAGATCCAATTACTTTAGATCCATAGTGGGATCCATAAGATTTTCGAGTTGAAATTTTTTTCGAATGGGCCCAATAAGGCTGATAGGATGTCTTATTTTGAGAAATGGAAGAATTTGTAGTTTCAAGATGAATCAGTGTAAAAGAATTGCAAAAAGTATAGAAGTAGATACAGTAATTTTGCTGAGATTTTCTCTAACATGTGATTACTATGTTAAACAGAATTACTTTCAACCTTTTTAGCTTCCTTTCCAGCCTTTTCACTTGACTACATTTAATTGAGATTCATCCTGTCTGGCTTATATTTTCCATCTTTTCCATCTTTTTCTTGTGCGTTGGGGTCCCTTAAAGCCAAAAGACGCAAAAATATACTTTTTAATCCGAAAAAACAAATTGGGACAACATATAAGAGAGTAGGAATAGCTGGAACTTATTTGAATGCGTAAGTTACCTCTGCCCCAAAGGACTTATGACTCTAAGTTTCAAATTAATCACAACCAAAAGTTTTTCGGCCCATTTCCAGACCTTCTAACCTCTCCATCCCCTTTTTTGCTGCAACTTTTGCGGTTCCATAAATAATGGTGATATGCCGCTTTCACTGGTAATTTTTTATTTATTGTCCGATTTGATGTATTTGTTGTGCTTTCGAAATTACCTCTGCTGGGAGGCTATTCCAGGTGACAGCAGATCGGCAGGGGAAGCTCGATAGAAATCGAAAGTAATTCTGTTTAACATAGTTTTCACATGTTAGAGCAAATCTCAGAGCAAACTTACTGTGTCCGTTTCTAAAATTATTATTGTTAGAATTCTAATCTATTGACTCGTCTTAAAACTGCAAGTTTTCTCCTTCAACAAAATCAAAATCCCATCAGCCCTATAGGATCCATTTAAAAAAAAAATCAACTCCCAAATTTTGTCTCATTTTCATGAAAACCTTATAAGAATCCTTTCGTCCTTTAAGAATCTTGTCAAAATCCTGCGGTTCGGATGACACTTCATACCCCGTGATTGTATGCAAGATAACACAAGAAGTTCTGTGCGAATCCGACTCATAATAAAACCAATACCGTTCAACAAATCGAAAAATGAAAACTTCGGCACACCTTCAGCGCAATTGAGATGTCCGAGTAGTCCTTTCAACATGGATTACAGCCTCAGACAGACCGAAGAGGTATCAACAGAGTTTCAAAGGTACCAGAGGAGAAAATTCTGGTGCTATATCTGCAACATAACAGGTTACAGTGCAAAGTTTTTCTTAATGGAACACAAACACAGCAGTTCGTCCCTCAGGCGAGAATTTTAAATGGAGGTACAGAGCAAAGAGTATGGGCAACTGATAAGAGTCGGATCTTCCGCCATTTAACTCGAAAAATAGAAACTGAAAACTTCTAGCGCCAAACGCAGCGTAATGGTTGGCGAAAGCGTTAAACGTGTCACTAAATAAGTAGAAAATTTCAAACAGAACAGGATAATTGATATGATAACGATATAGGCCTAACATAATCTGTATGTTTATAGCATTTAAAGGTGAAATCACTGTGTAAGTAATAAATTACCCGTACTGGTTTTGTTTCAACATTTAATTTAAGTCAGTAGGCTTATGCAGGCTGAACAAAGTAGGCCTAGATTTAAACTGGTAGGCCTACTAGTTAAATAGGTTTAGGCTCTCTGCCCTCAGCTGCATTTCAAACTGCCTAAAAAGGCAAGTATTTGGTTATTTAGTGTAGGCTAATCTATTTTTTAAAAGACATATACTAGGCCTAGCCTTATAACTTCGTCAGACGCTAGATGGTGTTGGTGATTTTTCGGCACTAGTATGAGTTTCTGCTCTTATCAGCTACCCATACTCTTTGGTGCAGAGTCATACTAAGGTGCTCGTCAAGGACTCGGCACAGGGTTTTTAATTCTGCAGGGTAATCTGACTGTACAGTGTTTTGTGTGTTTTCCGCAATGGCTTGACAAACGCAGTACAAGGAGAAATAGCTCGTCGGATCTGAGGGTGATGGATATACTTATAGAAACAGCCATTGATGCTACATCAAATCTCTCTCTTAGGAGATGCAAAGGTGCCCGATCAATGCGCTTGCGCAAGCTGTTCAGACCCGATTGAAAGGCCTGCCCCAAATAGGGCCATATCCAGAATTTTTGCCCCTTGAGGAAGGGCTACAAAAGATTTTTTTTTTTTGGGGGGGGGGGGGGAATAAATAAATGGAGAAGAAGGGGCAACGCTACCATGGAAAAGGGCCAAGGATCGCAATTATTGTGCTTTTGACATTAAATTTTCCGACCAGTTTAAAGGAGTTTTTTTTTATTTACATGTATTTTTGGGTTAAATTTCAGAGTTGACTAAATATCTAAGGGGGACTTTTCAAACCCATGTTAATTTCTCCCTCCCCCCCCCTCTAGAATAACGCCTCTTATAACGATTACTAGTTGTATTATTTTATTATTGTAATTGTAAGTATAAAGCAGATTATTGCTACGGAATAAGAGAAGCATTTTTTTTAAATGACGTCATCGCAAATGAATGGTCTAAATTGACAAGTTAGGAGAAACACGATGTTGAGTGACGTCATCACACGTGAGCTTATTCTGGATAACCATTCGACATAAATGACGTCACCTCATACATATAAACGACGGTTTCAGGTAATTTTTATCATTAGTATTAAATTAGCGCAAAAGAATCAATATATCATGTCACTTGAAGTTATTCACGAATTGGAGAATTTTGAGAAAGAGAAAGGTATAAGGCGTCCTGTAGAAGAGAAGAGGGCAGTAGTGAACAAAGCAAATATCTTTGAATCTACTAGACTTTCGAAAATGGGACATTACGCTGGGACCTGGGACCTTACGGATGTGGAAATTGACAAATCAGCTCAGATGAAAAAAAAGGCCGTTAATTTCAAATATAAAAATATGGCTGAGAGTAAACAGATTGGTTCGTTCAAAAAACTTGACAATGAGCTTGCCAAAATTGCCGAAGAACTTTCCACAATTTACAGATCCACAGGAATGAAGAAAACGTTAAGAGTTCGGTCAGAATTAATGGATTCTATCCGACACACCAACTCTCTTATAGAAAAGTCGAAAAGATTCCAAAGCCAAATTGAAAGACGGGATTTAGACGGAGTTTTATCCAGCTTTTACTATCAAATGGCCAAAATAAGTTCAACCATGAAAAACTTGGAAAAAGAGGCGAAGAAGGAGAAGCAGATTGAGTGTAAAGCAAGGAAGAAATCATCTCAGTCCGAGCAAGCGAGGGTTCATGCTATAAGATCTGGCCATATTCTAAAACAGAATTTTGAAACTGCCATGAATTTTGACGTTAGAATTTGTAATATTCTGAAGATTTTATCAGCACTTCGTGATTCTCCAGAAGCATTTATGAACAGGCAGTTAAGGTGGAAAATAGACGTTTCTATCCGACAAGCCAGCTCAACGATGGAAAACATGAAAGCAAAACAAAAGCAGCTAGGAAATCAAAACTGGAATGGGATAATCTGCAGCTATAGCAGGCAAATTCAGAAGTTGATTTCAGACATGGAACATTTTAAGAACCAAATGGGCCAGGAAGAACAACTTGAGACTTCAGAAAAAGAGAATTCTGACGAAGCTATGAAAAATGAAGGGGGAAAAGGCATCAACTTGTGCCACACTTGGACTAAAGGAGAATGTTTAGACTTGAGCCTAAATAAAAATGAGCCCTTAGACCAGAGCGAAGTAATCAGGGGTCAAACATATGTGAATCAAAACTGTTCATCCGATTTAAGTATGCCTGCGTCGAGAAATCAAATAGATGCAGTGAAATTTCAAGAGAAAAATGGAGAAAACGCAAATTTAAAGGACCCTTTTCTGAATCGTACGCCTTTACATTATGCTGCTAAATTCGGCAACCGAGATACTTGTCAGCTACTTGTTTTAAATAATGCCAATGTAGATGCATTAGATTCTGAAAGCTGCACGCCTTTACATTATGCTGCCGGAAGAGGCGCATCAGATATTTGTCAATTACTACTTTCAAATGGGGCAACTGTAGATTCATTTGATTTTAAAAAGCATACGCCTTTACATTATTCTGCTCGAATTGGTAATCAAGATACTTGTCGGGTATTAGTTCAAAATAATGCCACTGTAGATGCATTAGATTCTGAAAACTGCACGCCTTTACACTATGCTGCCGGTCGAAGTGCATTAGTTTGTCAGTTACTAGTGTCAAATGGGGCGACTATAGATTCATTGAATTCTAAAAATCAAACGCCTTTACATTACGCTGCCAGATTTGGCAACCGAGATACTTGTCAGCTACTTGTTTTAAATAATGCCAATGTAGATGCATTAGATTCTGAAAGCTGCACGCCTTTACATTACGCTGCCAGATTTGGCAACCGAGATACTTGTCAGCTACTTGTTTTAAATAATGCCAATGTAGATTCGTTAGATTCTAAAAGTCGTACGCCTTTGCATTATGCTGCCAAACCAGGCGCATTAGATGTTTGTCAGTTACTAGTTTCAAATGGGGCAACTGTAGATTCATTTGATTTTAAAAAGCATACGCCTTTACATTATTCTGCTCAAATTGGTAATCAAGATACTTGTCGGGTATTAGTTCAAAATAATGCCACTGTAGATGCATTAGATTCTGAAAACTGCACGCCTTTACACTATGCTGCCGGTCGAAGTGCATTAGTTTGTCAGTTACTAGTGTCAAATGGGGCGACTATAGATTCATTGAATTCTAAAAATCAAACGCCTTTACATTACGCTGCCAGATTTGGCAACCGAAATATTTGTCACCTACTACTTAAAAATAATGCCAGTATAGATGCATTAGATTTTGAAAACTGCACACCTTTACATTATGCTGCCAGACGAGGTGCATTAGATATTTGTCAATTACTAGTTTCTGAAGGGGCGGCTACAGATTCCTTAGATTCTGAAAATCGTACGCCTTTACACTATGCTGCTAAATTTAGCAACCGCAATACTTGTCAGCTGCTAGTTTTAAGTAATGCCACTGTAGATGCATTAGATTCAAGAAACTGCACACCTTTACATTATGCGGCCCGACGAGGAGCATTAGATATTTGTCAGATTGTCAGTTACTAGTTTCCATTGGTGCTGTTGTGCAAGTAGACGCTCTTGCAAAACCAAGAATATTCATCCAGGTAAAAAGTTGAATCAAGATCAATATAATCAAGAAGCTGAAATGACTTAAATGGTTTAAATCAAGAAAACGGCCAGTAGTGAACAGGGCAAACGGAAGTTTTTGTGAAGGAAATTCTAGGTTTAATGGAAAAGGGAAAATTTTTTTTGTGTATTATTCTGTCTGTGTGCTGCATTTTATAAAATAAAAAGGAACTCATAAGTTTACTTTTGGAGTACCGTCTCAATTTGCTGTTTGAAAATTTATATACTAATTTTAATGAGTTGTCGTTGGAAAAAGAATAATAGAAAATATACGAATGTAAATCTTTCGTCCTTTTTCACTCCTTACGAGTACAGGTATTCCTGACGGTATTCCTGTGAATCCCGTCTTAAAATTTAGGAAATTCTGGTATAGTGGTATTTTTTTGGGATCAGTGATAGACCTGTATAAACTTTAAAAAATTGTAAATTTGCAAATTTCTTTTTGTGTTTATCTTGCTTGTTATAAAAATTTTAGAGAGCTTACATTATTGATTTTTCTAATTGACAAAACTAGGTGCATGTATTGTATAGTACTCAAGGGTTTAACGATGCATGCTAAGATATATAAGGAACGAAAAAGGACAAAAGGATGGAAAGGAAAGGATTTTATCATGGAAGGATGAAGTCGTTACTCAAGCACAATATCGATGATCAAGGGATTGAATGTAATTCAAAGCAATTAAATAAGCTACTGAAGACTACTTTTGACCTACTCGACTTACTAGACTTGTCACTTGCTTGTTATCCTAAACAGACAAACCGGACACTAATGGGAGTTTAAAAAGATTTGATGAAATACAAGTAGCTTAGCCTTAATAAAAACCGTAAGGCTTGGGAATTTATATTTAAAAAAGAACTGCAAAACCGATTCTTGCACTCTTGTAAAACTTGCTGAGCTTAGAAAAAATTCAAATATTATTTTGGCAAAGTTTGCCAGCTGTAAAAAAATCTATTTTCGGGGGGGAGGGGAGGGGAATAATAAGCTTGGTCCGGAAGAGAGACGATAACACAAAATAGATTTTGTAACACAATTTGAATAAGAAGTGTCCAAAATTCAAGAAAATTTAAAATCTTGCCGTTGGGGGGGGGGGGTGAGTTGTGATAATAGAAAACTGACTAATGTAAAAATAACTTGACTTGCACAATCCTAGTTGTAAACAATAGCTAGCCAGTGATTCTGGTGCTTACCACTTTCTTACGAATAAGTCATGTTACCAAATATTAAAAAATTAATCTTACCAGAATGTGTTATGACCAATGATGATGACCATATGTTATGACAAATCCTGACTTGAAAAACGTTTGAATAAGGGAAGTCCGTAGACTATAAAACAGGCCCACCTTCAAAGACGCTAAACTAACTGCAAGCTGGTTGTCAAAAGGGTATATCAGCAATATCTCTGGAATGGATGAGGGTAGTCCCCGAAGCCGCGCCACGCCGAATGGACGGCGGCGAATGTGTGATTCAGTATCGGCGGCGGGGCGCCGCCAGGCACGCCTCCATTTTTTTGGCGGCGCGCCGCCGATTTTGGACCGGCGGCGTGCACCCGCGCGCCCCTTTTTCTAATTAAAAATAATAATAAAAATTCTACTTCACCAAGCACGTTCAACCTCGATTTTAGTAAGGATTTTCAAATGGTTGGCTAAAAACATACAAGAACAATATTACAAAAAAAGAATTTTTTGGGCCGTGCTGAAAGTTTTCATGTTCATCATCAATGAGACAAAGTATAATTCTCATTTTTAGCCACTAGACCCAGGGAAACCTATGTTGTTAAAGGAAGTGAAAAAAAACAACAAATAACAACATCAAAAAAAAACTGTATACAAATCGGATAACATTGCTTAACAAAACCAACAATTTTAAATCAGGGGTTACATCACTTCAGTTAAAATTGATGTAACAAAAGTCATTTTGTTCACTCTGCCTGGAGCCATTGATCTTTTGTCAGTCACTATCAGTCCTGTCGTGCTAAAAAGTCGTTTAGCTGTGGCACATTTGGCCGGTATAGTTAGAACTTGACGAGCGTAAACTGTCACTCGCGGGATCTGATACTACTACTGGCCCTTGGGGTCCCACAGAATGCCGCAAATGGGCTTCTTCTTTGTATCTGCTGAAACAAGTTGTTTTATAAGGGAGAACAAACCTGCACCTTCACCATAGGGCTCCTGCGCACTACACTACAGGAGGAACCAAACTGCACCTTTACCCTCTTTTCTTATCAACACGGATTAACCCTCCGAAATTCTTTTCTGAAGGAAGTGGTATAACGTTTCAAGTCAAAATTTAAGGCTACTTCAACTTCAGTGGGCTCTGCTAACTGTGCAAAAAAATGTAATTCATTTCTATAGATATATTTCTATTTTAGCTCTAGATAATCTACCAAGCGGGAAACTACCGCAAATCAGCATCGATAAATAAATGAAACCCAAAACGAACAAAAATAACAATAAATAACTGAATCAAACTCAAAACGAGCAGAAATTAACATAAGTTGGGCTCAAAACCCCCTATGCCTTCTCCAGGCTAGAACAAAATTTTCACTTTACTGAAAAAATATAAATGTTTTTACTTTCATAACTTTAATAAATCAAACAATATAAACATTTTGATTACTAAATATGAGAATAAGTATATTAAAGTGACAATACATATTCATTTGTTTTTTTGTCAGTGAAGTACAAATTATGTTCTGGCCTTGAGAAGGCATAGGGGTTTTGAGCCCAACTTATGTTAAGCTCTGCTAGTTTTGAGTTTGACTCGGTTATTTATTGTAATTTCTGTTCGTTTTTGGTTTCATTTATTTATCGATGCTGATTTGTGGTATTTTCACGCTCGGTAAATTATTTGATTTTATTTTTGCTCATTTTTGGTTTAATGGAGTTCTTTACTTTTCTTTGAAAACTTATTTTTTGGAAACAGTTTTTTTAATTAATTTCTGTTCGTTTTATATTGACATAGTCTTTTCAGGGAAAAAGAAAATCATACTTTAAATCTTTTCGTTTTTGTAAGAATTTATAGTTTGGCCTGCTATTTGTATGCTGGAAAACAATTTTCAGCAAAATTTAACAACATAGACCCTTATAAAAATCTGGACACAAATAATAGTGTTTAATTTAGTTTCATACCTCCTCTAGTTGACCTGAAATGGAAAACTTGATAACATTCGCAAAAAAAATTGTTTACTTTCTTTGATAGCTTGGATACACTTAGGCTATTTTGATTTGGTCAAATTTTAAGAGCAGAAGAAGCCCTGAAAGTTTGAACATAATACCCTCAGTCGTTCTTGGATACTGCTGAGATGCCTTATTGGGAATTAGCATAAACACAGTGCATTTTGATTTAATATTAAGGCAAAATTTACTTTTTAAACATAAAGGCAATTGGGAGGGGGGGGGTGGGAGGGGGATTAATTTCCCTCCAATCACTTTCGACTATTAAAAAGAACATCAGCCCTTTCTATTTTCAATCGAATGAGCCCTTTTCGAAGTTCCTACGACAACTTCTTCGATACGAAGTGCCCTGGTCTAAACAACAACAACAACAAAAAATTATACATTATACCCACATCGATCTCTACTATAAAAATGTCAAGCCTTCCAATCGATTTCCAAACTAATGATCCCTTTTTGAGTTTCTACGACAACGCTTTCTATAAACACCGTATATGCCCCCAGGGCATAAATTACAACCCTTACCCTAAGGGCTGTGAGGGTGGTTGTCATCCTCTAAGACATAATTTCCAGAACTTTCAACTACGTTAAACAAAATGGCTATCTCAAAATTTTGATTGTATGTGTTTCGGAAAATGGTGGGTGTGGAAGGGGTGGTAGTTGCCTTCCAATCATTTTCGACTATTAAAAAGGGCACAAGCCACTCCAATCTCTAATTGAATGAGCCCTTTTCAAAGTTTCTACGAAAACTTCTTCGATATGAAATGCCCTGGTCTAAAGGAAAAAATAATAAATAATACATTGTGCCAACATCGTTCTTATATACCTCCAGGGCATAATTACAAAACCCTTTCCCTAAGGGTTGTGGGGGAGTAACCTCCTCAAAAGACATATTTTCTCCCTGGAAATCAGTTAATCTGAACTAAATGGCTATCTTAAAATTTTGATTGGATGTGTTTGGGGAAACGGTGGGCGTGGTAGGGATGTTAGCTGCCTTCCAATCACTTTCGACAATTAAAAAGGGCACTAGTTATTCCAATTCCCAATCGATTGAGCCATTTTTGAAGTTTCTATGATAACTCCTTCAATACGAATTGCCCTGGTATGGAAAAAAAAAAATAATACATTTTGCAAACATTTTTCTTTACTTAGACGTCTCGATTGCGCTGCCTATGACAACATCCTGAATTGCCTAATGCTCTTTTACCTACCTCTTTTCATCCAAAAAATTAGAAAGAAAAATGAACAGAATTTTAAAGTGGAAGGTAGAATTTTTGTTTCAAGAAAAATTTCTTCTTCTCCTTCCTATGAACCGATTATACATGGCGAGCCCAAGATGACAGTATTTATTTTTAAGAAACAGATTAGCCGGGATGACGGTTGAAGCCCGGAGGTCGATATCGATAACCAAAAAAGAGAAAAAAAACGGCGGTGTATTAGTGACGCCGCCGCCGATAGATTCAGCGGCGGCGTCCGCGCGCTGATGCAAGCTCGGCGGCGCGCCGCCGTTTTTTTCGGCGGCGCGCCGCCGATTTTCGGCGCGGCTTCGGGGTCTAGATGAGGGTATTAAGTTGAAACTTTCTGGGCATATTGAGGGGGCTGTTGAAAACTTGTTGGAGGCCAACCATCCCTCCTTCGCCCTTTTTAGATTCCCCTTAACAATGATCAACATGTTGAGATAGACACTTTTTGTCAAATAGTAAAAAATTCCAATAACTATGCCTCCTAGAAAGATATGACCATGAAGCGCTCGGGGAAAACGTTTTAAATTATGTAATTTACCCATAGTTTACGTATAGAAATCACAATAGAAAAAAAAAACCAAATAAACACGCATCCGTGATCTTTCTTCTGGCAAAAAATATAAATTCCACATTTTTGCAGATAGGAGCTTGAAACATCTAAAGTAGGGTTTTTTGTTGCGCTTAATCTTGTGGTTTGATTTTCATTAAGATTCTATCACTTTTAGGGGTGTTCCCCCCTTTTTTCGAAATAAAGGCAAATTTTTTCAGGCTCGTAACTTTTGATGGGTAAAAATAAACTTGATGAAACTTATATATTCAAAATTAGCATAAAGATCCGATTCTTTTGATGTATCCACTGGTATCAAAATTCCGTTTTTTAGAGTTTCGGTTACTATTGAGCCGGTTCGCTCCTTACATTCAGTTCGTTACCACGGACTGTTTGATCCCGGATCAAAGTTTATTTTTTTTATGCCTTTCTAATTTTTATTTATTTCTATTATGCCTTTCTATTTATGTCTATCTATCTAATATTCATAATAATTGTTGCAAACACATTTTGCATGCAGACCCGGTATGCTTACCCCCCCCCCCCTAATGTGCGAATCCCTAGCGGAAATGTATTTATAAAGTAACGAAGAAACTAACAAAATACTGTTATGTTCTCAAATTTTACAAAGCATAAACTTAAGTGAGTGTCATATAATACACAAGTGCCAAAATTCTTCCACCTACGGAAAGTAAAAAAATAAAATTCAAATAAAATTCTCAAATTTGGAAAGCCGTATTTTCCGCGGGGGGTATTTTCCGGGGGAGGGAAGTACTTTCCGTGGGGGGGTATTTTTTGGGGGGTATTCGCCTAGAACCCTTCCCAAATATCAAAACGGTCACTTTCGTGTTCACGAATCTTGCAACGATTTCCTATATATTTTTATACGATTTACCTAATTTAAGGTGTAGTGTAGAATCAATAGATGGGTAATATTTGAACGTTTACGGATAAAAAATGTTTTCAAATTTAACTAATTTTTTTTCCTTACTTTTTTTGAGGTTTCACGTTTCAACACTGACAAAACCCTGATACTACCTCAAAAATTTAGAAATTTTAAAATAACCAAAAGAAAAATCGATATAAGCTTAGAATTTCGGCTATTGAAATGGAAAAGTGTTAAGAAAACAATTCTTGCTTCATAATATGCAGGAAAATTGTAGTTGAAAAGTTTTGAAAGTGATTCCACTATGCTTTACTCTTCAACTCCCTCTAGTGTGCACAGAACCAGTGCCCATTTTGTTTGTTTCCCTTGTGTTTTTTCATTTCCTGGTTTAGTCAGTGTTGCTTCAAATTACGGGTACGCAAGTTGAAAAAAGAATGGTGCATCGCAAAATGCATGGGAATTATATAATTTAGACTATATATGTCCACATTAGGGGGAAAGGCAGCCCCAATTGTAAGCTTACACCGAAAAACCTTTAAAAATCGCTGTTTTTCAAAGATAAATAGACCTTGATACGGAAAATGTTAAAAAAGAAAAATGTTAAAAATGTTTTAATGTTGATGTCCGTGGTACTCTAATTGCGCAGTTTCTGAAATGGCAGTTTCTATAGATTCATGAAATTACATGGCGAAATTCTTATTAAGATGACTCAACTACCTCTAACTTTGATAAAACTATATAAAACTTGTTTGATAAATCTATTTAGCTGTTCTTTTGAAGCCTGAATAGTTGTTGATAAAGTCAACCTTATTGATGAATAACAATATATAATAATTATGTACCATAAACCATAATATATAAAACATAAACCTTAATATATGAACCATAAACCATACTCTATGAACCATAAACCATAATATATGAACCATATGCCATACATTTTTACTAATGTAACCACATCATAAACACATACCGTATGGTTGGTTAGTTTACCAACAGGTTTGCCACCCGGGGGAGAAAAAAAACACACTAGATTCTTGAATAATAAATCACTAAATTAGCACATAAATCCCTAGATTATTGAATAGAAATCACTAGAATTATAATGCTCTTTTTCATTGTAATTAATAATTGTTTTGTTTATTTACCATGTTCTCTACAGGCGCACATAGAGGAACGGGGCAAACTACCCCCCTAGAAGTGAAAAAATACCTTTAGATTGACTTTTTGTTTTTTATCAAGCCAAAATTACCCTTGAAATTTTGAAAAATGCCTTTTTGCATCTTTATGCAGAGAATATAACAAAATCCTTGCTTTCTCCTTGTATTTCTCGGAAATGGTATACCCCGATCACTGAAAATTGGTTATCGGTGATCTAATTTAAATATGTGCTTTTAATTTTCAATTTTTTTCATTGTCGATTCAAAACCTCAGTTTTTTTCCCCAAAATTTTAAAACTATTTTCTTTTTACTCTAACTGGGCCTGTATAATTACTGGGACACTAGCAACAATTTTGAAAATGGCCTTTTTATATTTTTACCGAACACATTTATTTCACCCTTTACAAATTTTGATAAGCATCGGTCTTATTTCTTCTTTAATAAAAAAAAGAGGTAGTTATTAATTATACGGAACCAAGAATTATACGCAGCCAAGAAGTAACGTTATGTTAATCCTATTCTCATAGTTAAAAAGGTTTTGGAAGAATAGAAAGTAAGTTGCAAACCAAGATTAGAATATTGGAAGCTACAGTGATGACAGTAGTCAAGCAGGGCTCTGAAACGTAAGCGCTTGGAAAGACAAAGAAGGATTCGTTAGACGTTTCCCAGGGGAATTGTCTTCGTATTGTTTGGGTACCCGACTGACTGACAATATTTCAAACAGTAAGCTGCACAACAAATATGGTTTTATCCCACTTTGTAAGGCTATAGTAAGAGAAAGATTTAGATGGCTAGGGCACATTTGTGGATGAAAGATGACAGATTGCTAAAGATCGTCCTTTTCGGCGAACCATCAAGGGCGAACAAAAAGAATGTTTTCCCCAAATATGAGGTGGTAAGAAAGTATAAAAGGAAAATGGACCTTCTTTACAGGGTGTAAAGAGGGTAGCTATGAATAGATTGGAATGGAAGAGGAGCACACGCAGCTCTGTTGCCATCTCTGTTTCATATATATTTTTTTCTGTGTTTCTTCGGTCTCTTTGAAAAAGATCGCTATATATAAATATATGGATTCTGACATACATATCGACAAAGACAGTCACTGAGATACGCAAACATCCGCCAAGACACATAGGTAAGGAGAGTAAGAGAGACAAAAACACATACAAATATATAGATTCAGTCATACAAACTGACAGAGACAGACATTGAGATACGCAAACACCCACCCAGACACATAATCAGATGAAGTGAGGGAGACAAAAAATAAATATGAATATATGGACTATGACATACAAGCCGACATAAACAGGCATTGAGATATGCAAACATCCGCCCAGACACATAAGCAGAGGAAGTAAAAGAGACAAAAACATATATAAATATATAGATTCTGACATACAAATTGACAAAGACAGTCACTGAGATAATCAAACATCCGCTCAGACACATATGCATGGAGAGTGAGAGAGACAAAAAAACATGGATTTATATGGAGTTAGGCATACAATCCTAAATAGACAGTCATGTATATAGACAAAAACCTAGAACCTGACAGATACAGGCATCGAGATAAGCAAACAACCACCCTGGTACATAAGAAGAGAAAGTGAGAGAGACACAAGCACTCATAATTGTAAGGATTCTTACATACAAAGCAAGAATCACCATCATTGAGATAGAAAAACATCCGCCTAGACACATAGCCAAGGAGAGCGAGAGTGACAAAAACACATGCAAATATATAAATTCAGACAGACAAAGGAACAATCACAGGCACTGAGATACGCAAACACCAGCCAAGACGCATAAGTAGAGGAAGTGAAAGAGACAAAAACATATATAAATATATAGATTCTGACATACAAATCGACAAAGACAGTCACTGAGATAAGCAACATCTGCCCAGACACAAAGACAAGGAGAGTGAGAGAGACAAAAACACATGCTAATATATTGATTCAGGCATACAAACCGACAGAGATAGGCATTGAGATAGGCAAAAACCCACCAAGACACATAAGCAGAGGTAGTGAGGGAGACAAAAAACACATATGAATATATGGATTCTGACATACAAGCTGACAAATACAGTCATTGAGATAGGCTAACATCCGCCCAGACACATAAGCAGAGGAAGTGAGAGACAAATACAAATATAAATATATAGATTCTGACATACAAATCGACAAAGACAGTCACTGAGATAAGCAAACATCCGCCCAGACACATAGGCAAGGAGAGTGAGAGAGACAAAAACACATGCAAATATATTGATTCAGGCATAAAAACTGACAGAGACAGGCATTGAGATAGGCAAAAACCCACCCAGACACAAAAGCAGAGGAAGTGGGGGAGACAAAAAACACATAAATATATGGATTCTGACATACAAGTCGACAAAGACAGGCATTGAGATAAGCAAACATCCGCCCAGACACATAGGCAGGGAGAGTGAGAGAGACAAAAACACATGCAAATATATTGATTCAGGCATACAAACCTACATAGACAGGCATTGAGATAGGCAAACACCCGCCCAGACACATAAGCAGAGGAAGTGGGTGAGACAAAAACACTTATAATTTTATGGATTCTGACATACAAAACGACATTGAGATAGGCAAACATCCGCCCAATCACATCAGCAGAGGAAGTGGGAGAGATAAAAACACACATAAATTTAAGGATTCTGACACACAAACCAACAAAGACAGGCATATAGCAAATAAGCAGAGGAAGTGAGGGAGACAAAACACATATAAATATATAGATTCAGGCATACCAACAGACAGGGACAGACACTGAGATAAGCAAACACCCACCCAGACACATAAGCAGAGGAAGCGTGAGACAAAAAACACATATAAATGTAAGGATTCTGATATACAGAGATATCCGAAAAGTTGGGTTGATCTAGGTTCACTTAGAGTGGCGCGCCACTCTAAGTGAACCTAGATCAACCCAACTTTTTGTCCTTATACAAAAACCCACCCCGACACATAAGTAGAGGAAGTGAAAGAGACAAATACATATATAAATATATAGATTCTGACATACAAATCGACAAAGACAGTCACTGAGATAAGCAAACATCAGCCCAGACACATAGGCAAGGAGAGTGAGAGATTCAGAAACATATGAAAATATATTGATTCTGACATACAAACTGAAAGAGACAGGCATTGAGATCGGCAAACGCCCGCCCAGACACATAAGCAGAGGAAGTGAGGGAGACAAAAAACACATATAAATATATGGATCCTGACATACAAGCCGACAAAAACAGGCATTGAGATAGGCAAACATCCGCCCAGACACATAAGCAGAGGAAGTGAGAGAGACAAAAACACATATAAATCTATCGATTCTGACATACAAACCGACAAAGACAGTCACTGAGATAAGCAAACATCCGCCCAGACACATAGGCAAGGAGAGTGAGAGAGACAGAAACATATGCAAATATATTGATTCTGACATACAAAACGACAAAGACAGGCATTGAGATAGACAAACATCCGCCCAGAAACATAAGCAGAGGAAGTGAAAGAGACAAAAACAAATATAAATGTAAGGATTCTGACAACAAACCAACAAAGACAGGCATTGAGATAAGTAAACATCCGCCCCAACATATAAGCAGAGGAAGTGAGGGAGACAAAAACACATATAAATATATGGATTCAGGCATACAAACCGACAGAGACAGGTACGGAGATAAGCAAACACCCACGCAGACACATAAGCAGAAGAAGTTACACAGACAAAAACACATAAATGTAAGGATTCTGACATACAAAGCAACAATAACAGGCATTGAGATAGACAAACATCCGCCCAGACACATTGGCAAGGAGAGTGAGAGAGACAAAAACACATATAAATATATGGATTCAGGCATACAAACCGACAGAGACAGGCACTGAGATAAGCAAACACCCGCCTAGACACATAAGCAGAGGAAGTGAGAGAGAAAAAAACACATATAAATTTAAGGATTCTGTCATACAAAGCAACAATCACCCTCATTGAGATAGACAAACATCCACCCAGACACAAAGGCAAGGAGAGCGAGAGTGACAAAAACATATATCAATATATAGATTCACACACACAAAAGAAGAATCACAGGCGTTGAGATAGGTAAAACCCGCCCAGACAAATAATTAGGGGAAGTGAAAGAGACAAAAACACATATAAATATATATAGATTCTGACACACAAATCTACAAAGACAGTCACTGAGATAAGCAAACATCCGCCCAGACACATAGGCAAGGAGAGTGAGAGAGACAAAAACTCATGCAAATATATTGATTCAGGCATACAAACCGACAGAGACAGGAATTGAGATAGACAAAAACCTACAAACTGACAGAGACAGGCTCTGAGATAAGCAAACACCCGCCCAGACACATAAGCAGAGGAAGTGAGAGAGACAAAAACACATATAAATGTGAGGATTCTGACATACAAAGCAACAATCACCATCATTGAGATAGACAAACATCCGCCTAGACACATAGGCTAGGAGAGAGAGGTTGACAAATACATATTTAAATATATAGAGACCCACTTAAAACTTAACAACAACAAGCATTAAGATGGGAAAACACTCCACAAAAAAAATCATTGCAGGAAGTAAAAGAGACAAAACATGTATAAATATATAGATTCTGACATACAAATTGACAATGAAGATCAGTGAGATAAGCAAACATCTGCCCAGACACAGGTAAGGAGAGTGAGAGAGACAAAAACACATACAAATATATTGATTCAGGCATACAAACCGACAGTGACAGGCATTGAGATAGGCAAAAACCCACCCAGACACATAAGCCTAGGAATTGGTGGAGACAAAAAACACATATAAATATATGGATTCTGAAATTCAAACCGACAAAAACAGGCATTAAGATAGGCAAACATCCGGCCAGACACATAAGCAGAGGAAGTGAGGGAAACAAAAACATATATAAATATATGGATTCAGGCATAAAACTCGACACAGACAGGCATTGAGATAAACAAACACCCGCCAAAACACATAAGCAAGGTGAGAGAGTCAAAAATACATGCAAATATATTGAGTCAGGCATACAAAGCAACAATGAGAGGCATTGCGATAGGCAAACACCCGCCCAGACACATAAGCAGAGGAAGTGAGGGAGACAAAAACAAGTATAAATATATGGATTCTGACATACAAACCGACATTGAGATAGGCAAACATCCGTCCAATCACATAAACAGAGGAAGTGGGAGATATAAAAACACACATAAATGTAATGATTCTGACACACAAACCAACAAAGACAGGCATTGAGATAGGCAAACACCCGCCCAGACAAATAAGCAGAGGAAGTGAGGGAGACAAAAACACATATAAATATATGGATTCAGGCATACAAACCGACAGAGACAGGCACTGAGATAAGCAAACACCCACCCAGACACATAAGCAGAGGAAGTGAGAGAGACAAAAACACTAATAAATAAATGGATTCTCACATACAAACCAACAAAGACAGACACTGAGATAAGCAAACATCCGCCCAGACACATAGGCCCAGAGAGTGAGAGAGACGAAAACCCATGCAAATATATAGATTCACACATACAAAGCAACAATGACAGGCTTAGAGATAATCAAACACCTGCCCAGACACATAAGCGGAGGTAGTTAGAGAGAGAGAAAAAAAACACATATAAATTAATGGATTCTGACATACACACCACAAATGCCCCGCATTAAGAAAGACAAACTCTCGCACTGATACACAGTCATAATGAGAGAGATATCTAAAAGTGTCGGTTGATATAGGTTGACTTAGAGGGGCATGCCAATTGAACTGAACCTAGATCAACCCAACTTTTCGGATATCTCTGTATGTCAGAATCCTTGCATTTATATGCGTTTTTTGTCTCTCACTCGTCCATTACATGTGTGCTTGAGCGGGTGTTTGCGTTTCTCAGTGCCTATCCCTTTCAGTTTGTATGTCTGAATCCATATATTTATTTGTGTTTTTGTCTCCCTCACTTCCTCTGCTTATTTGTCTGGGCGGGTGTTTGCCTATCTCAATGCCTGTCTTTGTTGGTTTGTGTGTCAGAATCCTTAAATTTACGTGTGTTTGTGTCTCTCACAATTCCTCTGCTTATTTGACTTGGCGGATGGTTGCCTATCACAATGTCAGTGTGTATTCCACAATTCATATATTAATTTATGCTTTTGTCTCACCCACTTCCTCTGCTTAAGTGTCTGTGGGGGTCTTTGCTTATCTCAATGCCTGTCTCTGTCGGTTTGTATGGCTGAATCTATATATTTGCATGTGTTTTTGACTCTCTCAATCTCCCTGCCTATTTGTCTGGGCAGATGTTTGCTTATCTCAATTCCTGTCTTTGTCGACTTGTATGTCAGAATCCATATATTTATGTTTTTTTGTCTCCCTCACTTCCTCTGCTTATGTGTCTGGGTGGGTTTTTGCCTATCTCAATGCCTGTCTCTGTCGGTTTTTATGGCTGAATCAATATATTTGCATGTGTTTTTGTCTCTCTCACTCTCATTGCCTATGTGTCTGGGCGGATGTTTGCTTATCTCAGTTCAAGTTCAAGTTCAAGTTCCAAGTTCCATTTATTTCCATAAATAACAATAACAAAAACAATATCCCAAAGGGCTCAATGGCCCGTTATTTGGGAAACGACACAGAATAAATGACTAATATTAAAACTTGGCATAAACAATACTAAACAGTGTTTAAATTAAAAATCTATAAGGAAAATAAGTCAACTCACCGACAGTCCACACGAAACAGCGACCCTCCTATCACCCGACAATAAAAAAATAAATCAAAAATGAAAAATTCTCTACATCATCGAGGATCCAACGCCAACAAAAAAACAAAACAACAACTATAAACTAATTAATATTTAGCTTTAATAAGAAACTTTTCATCTGTCTTTTAAAGGAGCCAAGTGTTTGTGACTGACGAATCTCAGCAGGAACCAAGTTCCAAGCACGTCCCACAGTCACGACCAGACCAAAGTCTGAACGAACCGAGGGAGTAGCCGGACTCATAACATCCTCCCTGTTTCGAACTGCGTAAAAATTTACTTCCCCTACTGGCTTAAGTAGTCCAGAAAAACAAAATGGGAGATCTCCGTGAAAGAATTGATATGCCAACGAAGCTAGAGATATAACATAAATATCTCTAATCTTAAGGAGATTAACAGGAGAGTGTGTAGTCGACTGGAGAACTGTTACCGCTTTCTCATGAAGAATATGAACAGGAGCAAGTACATAAGAAAATGTAGACATCCACACAGACGAACAGTAACATATATAAGGGAAAATGAGAGAGAAATAGAAAAAACGGAGTATAGGAAAAGGAAATAAACGCTTTAATTTACGGATGATTCCAAGTCCATGGGAAATTTTCACTCTTATTACTTGAACGTGCAACTTAAACGATAAGTTTTCATCCAAAAGAACTCCCAGGAATCGCACATATCGATCTGGGGGGCGACTTACGGAGCCTCTTGGTGTAGGATGTTCAATAATTCTGGGGCAGCTCCCACCTGTACGGGAAAAAATAAGAAGGTACGACTTTTTTTTACATTTAAAGCTAGTTGATTTATGTCAAACCAATTGAGTATCTTTTCAGTCATTGCTTGAAGCTTTAGAATAAGGGATGACTCATCCGGAGCTGCAGCACCTAGAGTAGTGTCATCTGCAAATGATACCAGTTCTTCTCGACTATCAGATGTGGACGCCGACATAGTCTGAGAGTAACATTTGTGACACAATCCACAGCAGACATTGGGAAGTGGGGTGTTTAGAAGTCGGTAGAGGTCGTTCACATATATCAGGAATAGGGTTGGCCCAAGAATAGAACCTTGGGGTACTCCGTATTCAATTGGAACTTCCTTGTCTGTATCTTCCATGGCAATAGATCTGTCAGTAAGGTATGAAGAGAGCCAAGACAATGCTTCCCCACGCACACCATGATGAGAAAGTTTACCAATGAGAATCTTGTGTGTAAGGCTGTCAAAAGCTTTCTTTACATCGAGAAAAATGGCTGCAGGAATAAGCTTAGAGTCTAAAGACTGTCGTATAAACTGAAGAAGTTTATTACAAGCATGTTCTGTAGAGTACTTTGCGCGAAACCCAAACTGATGCTTATGGAAAAAAGATTTAGCTTCAAGAAACCTTACCAGACGTTTGAGCATTGGCCTTTCAAATATCTTAGAGAACACTGACAAAAGAGAGATCGGCATATAATTCCCAGGATCCTCACGGTCACCTCCTTTAAACAGAGCTATCACACGCGACAATTTAAGACGTTGAGGAAATACTCCTAGTTGAAATGACCTATTAATCAAATGGCAAAGTGGGGTTATAATCGACGGAAGGATATGTTTAATTACCTTAGCAGAAATTTTGTCAAAACCTGTTGAAGAATTCTTTAAGGACAAAACAATATTTGTAATTTCCTGCACTGTAACGTCCTCAAGAGCCATTGATTTCAAGCACGGAGGGGCCTAGGAACTGCTTCCAAGTCTGAGACACCGAGCAGTGAGAAACACTATTAGCAGTTGATTTCCCTATCTCCGCGAAGAATTTGTTCATATGATGTCGTACTTTGCCTTTTTCTGTGATAAGTTGATCGTCTACCATACGAGACTTAGGGAGACCTTCTAGTTTTTTCGATGGCCGACTAAATTCCTTAATTACGTCCCACGTCTTCTTTATATTTCTACCGCAATCATCAAATCTCTTAGTATAATACACTGTTTTTGTTCTCCGAATAATTGATTTCAGCATATTACGGTACAACTTAAATGCTTCTAATTTAGCATCACTTGGTCTGTTTTTGTACTCTTTCCAAAGGTTCTGCTTTCTATTTATTGACTTGAGGACTCCCGGTGTTAGCCAGGGAGCTATGGGTGTTGATCTTCTTGATCGAGGATTCCTTAAAGGAGCTTTTAGACAATAAGCCGCGAATTTTTCCTTAACAGTGTCATAAAACTGGCCAAATATATCGTTATAATTGCCCAAATTAATATTTTCTGGTAATGAAAAGTCCCATGAAGATGAACTCAGATCTTCTTTCAGTTTATCCAGCTCCACTGGTGAGCAACATAATCTCGGTGTATCTTGGGGGACTAATCTTTGTGGATTTTGGAGGATTGGAAACAAGGCTGCAACTGGCAAATGGTCGGAAGTATCAGAAATCAGTACTTAATTCTTAATGGAGTGTAGTGATGAAAAAATATTGTCAATTAATGTTGCTGTCTGGTTAGAAATCCTTGTCGGTATGTTTATACAAGGAGCTAATCCATACGAAATTAGTAAAGACAAAAGATCAGAAGCCTGTCTAGATGACGGATCCGCAAGGTCAAGGTTAAAGTCGCCCATCAATAAAACTTCGGATTTTTCAGCAAAAAACTTTTCCATGAACATCTTCTAATATTTCCCTAAATTGGGTTATAGACCCACTTGGAGAACGATATACTTCGCCTATTAATACCCTGTCCTTAGCGTTGATTGGGATTTCTATAAAAAGTGACTCAAATACCTTTTCCTTATTTGTAAATAAATCATGTCTTAATACAGCATGAAAATTATTTCGGATGTAAAATCCAAGTCCACCTTTTTGGGCCGTCTTGCGGTTAAGAAATATCGACATATAACCGGGAATATCCAAAAGCACCTGATTTTTTTCGCTCAAAAATGTTTCACAGAGACCGATAATTGCAGGGCACGAATTCCTACATAATAATTGAATATCATCAAACGAGCAATTTAGGCCTTGAACGTTTAGATGCACAACCGGGAGTGCATCAACCCACTGAGCTCCGGAGCCCCAAACTCTCAGCTCCTCCACAAACAAACTATCAAGAATATTCACAAAATTTTAATATAGATTCATTTTGGTGGCTTTACCATCCGTATTATTTATAAATTCATTAAAATCAAATCTACCACATTAATAATCATATTATTTAACTAGTGTTATGTTAGAGTTAATACCCAATAGAGAATTAGTTTCAACCATAATTACTGACCCATGCAGGTGACAGAGAGCCATGCTGTAGTCGCGTGAACACCAGCGACGTCAACCTCTTAATCCGAATTAAAAAGGCTATGACATGAACTTGATTATTTTGCTCTGAAACAAAAAAAATAACAAGTAAAATAGCACAGGAAGGTGTAAATACTGAGGGTAGAGAAACACAAATAAAAGGGAAAAATACAAAAAGACAAAAAACATTAACGAACAGCACATTTTTTGAAGATATATTATGTTAAGCGGAAGCGAGCACTCACTAATAATCATGCGTCAGAATCGAAATCAGAATTGTCCGAGGGGAAAACTAGGGTAAGCGGGTCGTAGCATGCGTCATCAACCTTGATCCAGTTAGAACTAGAAGTCTTTTTAGATTCTAGCCACAACCTAGTCCCCTTTTGAACCACTTTGGTATGAGACACTTTATCGGAGTCAACTTTACAATTTCTTAAATTATAAGCCGTACTCAAAAGTTCTTTCCGACGTTTAGCCAGCTCGAATGGAAGGTCAATACTGACGCTTTTCCCCGTATTTCTTAGATTACCAACACAAGCCATAATATTGTCCTTATGTCGAAGATTTATAACAGATACAAAAATAGGGTCCGATGCCGGATGTGACTTTTGTTTCCTGGGACTTTTAGCCTTGCTTCTAAGTCTATAGATGGCAGTGAACTTAATATCCCTTTAGTTCCGTACCGACATTTCTGATAAAAAATCATTAACGGTTTCTTCAATATTTTCATTTTCCTTTTTAGGAATTCCATGGATAAGAAGATTATTGCGTTTAACATACAATTCAGTTCTTAAAACCTGGTTTTTAACTGCCACAGGAGCAGATTTCAAGCCAGTGTTCTCTTGTTTCAACGCTGCATTCTCCGTACGAATATTTTCTACCAGTTGTTTTAAGTTGTCCATACGTTCATCAAAATACTTTTTCGTGAGAGACATCGCTAATTATATTGTATCGGTAATTAATATATCGCTAAATATACAGTACGCTCGCTTCTTTCCTCAACTCATCAAAATGACATTTCAAGAAAACTTACGAGCGTGGGCCCCTTTCTTCTAAAATCCAAATATAAGGGGCCCCAGAATCAACAGTGCAATAATTGAAATAAAACAGGATATCACAGTTGAGAACTATCACGAAGTAAAAATTATGTCTTGCCTTAACGAGCGCTATATATATATAGATTCTGATTTGTATGTCAGAATCTATATATTTATATATTTGTTTTTGTCTCTCTCACTTCCTCTGCTTATGTGTCTGGGCGGATGTTAGCCTATCTCAATGCCTGTTTTTGTCAGCTTGTATGTCAGAATCCATATATTCATATGTTTTTTTTGTCTCCCTCACTTCCACTGCTTATGTGTCTGGGTGGGTTTTTGCCTATCTCAATGCCTGTCTCTGTCGGTTTGTATGCCTGAATCAATATATTTGCATGTGTTTTTGTCTCTCTCACTCTCCTTGTCTATGTGTCTGGGCAGATGTTGCTTATCTCAGTGACTGTCTTTGTCGATTTGTATGTCAGAATCTATATATTTATATATGTTTTTGTCTCTTTCACTTCCTCTAATTATGTGTCTTGGCGGGTGTTTGCTTATCTCAGTGCCTGTGATTGTTCCTTTGTCAGTCTGAATCTATATATTTATATGTGTTTTTGTCACTCTCGCTCTCCTTGGCTATGTGTCTAGGCGGATGTTTTTCTATCTCAATGATGGTGATTCTTGCTTTGTATGTCAGAATCCTCACATTTATATGTGTTTTTGTCTCTCTCACTTTCTCTGCTTATGTGCCTGGGTGGGTTTTTGCTTATATCAATGCCTGTCTATGTCGGTTTCGCGGTTTTTGTCTATCTCAATGACTGTCTCTGTCGGTTTGGATGTCTAAATCAATATAATTGCATTTTTTTTGGTCTCTCACTCTTCATGCATATGTATCTGAGTGGATGTTTGCTTATCTCAGTGACTGTCATTGTCAATTTGTATGTCAGAATCTATTTATTTATATATGTTTTTGTTTCTCTCACTTCCTCTGCTTATGTGTCTGGATGGGTGTTTGCCTATCTCAATGCCTGTTTTTGTCGGCTTGTATGTCAGAATCCATATATTTATATGTGTTTTTTGTCTCCCTCACTTCATCTACTTATGTGTCTGGGTGGGTTTTTGCGTATCTCAATGCCTGTCTCTGTCGGTTTGTATGCCTGAATCAACATATTTGCATGTGTTTTTGTCTCTCTTACTCTCCTTGCCGATGTGTCTGGGCGGATGTTTGCTTATCTCATTGACTGTCTTTGTAGATTTGTATGTCAGAATCCATATATTTATGTGTTTTTTGTCTCCCTCACTTCCTCTGCTTATGTGTCTGGGCGGGTGTTTGCTTATCTCAGTGCCTGTCAATGGCACTTTGTATGCCTGAATCCATATATTTATATGTGTTTTTTTCTTTTTCACTCACCTTTCCTATTTGTCTTGTCTGGATGTTTGCCTGTTTCAATGCCTATGATTGTTGCTTTGTGTGTCAAAATCCTTAAATTTATATGTGTTTTTGTCTCTCTGACTTCCTCTGCTTAAATGTCTGGGCAGATGTTTGCCTCTCTCAATGACTGTATTTGTTTAATTGTATGTCAGAATCCATATATTTTAATATGTTTCTGTCTCTCTCACTCTCCCTGCATATGTGTCTGGGTTGTTGTTTACTTATCTCAATGCCTATCATTGTTAAGTTGAATGTCTAACTCTATATATTTAGAGGTGTTATCGTCTCTCTTACTCTCCTCTGCACATGTGTTTTCGTGGAGTTCTACCAATATAAATACCAATTATCATTAGCTGTCGACTTAGAATCCATCTATTTATATGTTTTTTTTGTCTGCTTATGTGTCTGGGCGGGCGTTTGCCTATCTCAATGCCTGTCTCTTTCAGTTTGTATGCCTGAATCAATATATTTGCATGTGTTTTTGTCTCTCTCACTCTCCTTGCCTATGTGTCTGGGAGCATGTTTGCCTATCTCAATGCCTGTCGATTAGAATGTCAAAATCGATGTATTTATATATGTTTTGGTCTCTTTTACTTCCCCTGATACTGTGTTTGGTTGGATTTTGCCTATATGCACGCTTGTCATTGTTCTTTTGTGTGTCTGAATCTATATATAGATGTGTGTTTCTGTCACTCTCTCTCTCCGTGCCTATGTGTCTAGGCTAATGTTTGAATATCTCAATGATGGTGATTGTTGCTTTGTATGTCAGAATCCTTACATTTATGTGTGTTTTTGTCTCCAATACTTCCTCTTCTTATGTGTCTGGACAAATGTTTGCTTATCTTAGTGCCTGTCTCTGTCGGTTTTTATGCCAGAATCAATATATTTATATGTGATTTTGTCTCTCTCACTCTCCTCTACCTATGTGTCTGGGCGGATGTTTGCCTATCTCAATGCCTGTCTTTGTTGTTTTGTGTGTCAGAATCCTTACATTTATGTGCGATTTTATCTCTCCCACTTCTTCAGCTTACGTGTCTGGGAGGATGTTTGCCTATCTCAATGCCTAATTATTTTTTTTATAATTTATGTATTGTGTATGCAAGAGGTGAATTCAAGAAAGAATTTGTTACTTACTTACAATTTTTTTTCATAATGACAAATCCGAAAACGGCTGATGATAAAGAATTTATTCATTCTAATAGATAGATTTTGTCAATGTTATCTGACGTAGCCGACAAATGATATCGATAACGAATTTTAATAAAGAATTTGTTCAATTTGATACTTAAATTATGTCAGTGTTATCAAACGTATCTGTCAAAAGACATTGATAAAGAATTTGCTCACTCTAATACTTAGATTCCGTTAAAGCTATTCCAAGTATCTGTCAATAGATGTTGATAGAGAATTTATTCATTCTTATACTTAGATTATCTCTATGTTAACATTTCTATCCGACATCTGATGTATGCAAATTCCTCTTCTTACGTCTCCAATTTTTCAATAGACATTCTAAGCGTTTGATATGCTGGCTTACTAAAAAAAATTGGTCACTACAAATATTATTTATCTAATAGTAAGAGTTGCAATATATATATCTAAAGCATTCCAATTTTGAAGTTGGAAAATATTAAATATGAATTTTGTGTTTTAAGTGTGTTTCATGACAATCTAAGAGATGTAAAAAAAAGTTAAAAAAAGTTAAAAAGAAGTTAAAAAAAGTTTAAAAAAGTTTTGAAAAAAGTTTGGGGGGAGGGAGGAAGGGGGAGGGGTTGGAGGGAGGGTGGAGGGATAGGGTTGAGTGATAGGGGTAGGACTTGGGGCCCTAGTATCAGAAGAAATTGTTTGTCTAGTATGCATCTCAAATCATCGTGATATGCATATTCTCATGATGATGCCATAAAAATGTCCCGAAACAGGTCACTTTTAACACCTATCAAAAATACAATTGATAAATCGAATGTGCTTGAACTTGTTCCAGTTCAATGGAATGAACCTGTTACGATATTGTGCCGCTTAATATCAGTTGGGCAATGTCCCAGAAACAATTCATTGGATATATTTCTAAAATCATAATATGTTCAATAGCTTGTTGGTTCCGTCGATTAACGTGTCGTTCTTTTACCTTAGGAAATCGCGGGTCTCACGTTCGATTCCTACATCAAACACAAATTTCATATAAATCAATGGGAAGATACTTAGAATGTAAAAAATCGTAAATTAATTAATTTTAAAAAAAAATTATTAATTTAATTATGTAAATTAATTAATAATAAATTAATTTAGGTAAATTAATTAAACAAATTAAATTACATAAAGAATTTCACAATTTCATACAAAGGAAACGTCACGCACTTTGAACACAGATCAACACGAATTTTCACGGTGGTTGAATTCCGGTCATTACACTGTCTGCTTGTATTGCCGGGACTGTCTTGTTGTAAGCATTGTAGCTATATGGGAGACACCCTCGTTGTAATCGTTATAGCTATATGGGTACCACCCTCGTACCTACCATTGTATCAATACTACTGGCCGGCGTTTACCCCCCGGAAAATACCCCCCTCCGCGGAAAATACCCCCCCCCCCCGTGGAAAATAAGGCTTTCTAAATTTGAGATTTATTTTTTTCATTTCCGTAGGGGGAAGGAATTTTGGTACTTGTGTATTATGCGCCACTTACTCAAGTTTACACTGTGTAAAATTTGAGAACAAACCGGTTTTAATCGTTAGTTTCTTTCATCTTAGCATGAGACAAGTGACAGAATAGTTGGGAACTATATAATTTGGGCTATATATTTTAACATAAGGGGGGGGGGGAGTAAAGTATTTGGACAGTTTGAAGTCAGAAAACAATTCCTTCTAGGTATATGGCCACTAAAAAATTACAGAAGAATAGCAAGGTATCTGGAAATTTTGTTAACTTAAAAAAAAAATCAGTATAAAGTAAATGTAATGTTTCATTTAAGTGTTTTTTCCAAGCGTCGAGAGTTTTTTTTTCAATGACCAATGTTCCAAGTAGCCTATTAATTACTATTATTAGGTTAGTGTAGTGTTTCATTTAAGCGTTTTATGATGATCGCTGATCAAAGTTTATGTTATTTGTGCCTTTCATTTATGTTATTTTTTCTATGTTCATGGCTGTAGGCCTATATTCGGCTGTAAAATACACGTCTCTATCTATCTATTTAATATCCAGGATAATTGTACCAAACACTCTTTGCATGCAGATCCGCTATACTTTACCCTCCCCCCCCCAATATGCAAATCTAAAGCCCAAATTTACTTCTAAGGTAACGAAAAACCAACGAAAAAACTGATGTGTTCTCGAATTTTACATAGCGTAAACTTGAGTGAGTGGCGCATATTACACAAGTACCAAAATTCGTTTCCCCTATGGATATAAAAAAATAAAACCCAAATAAAATTCTCAAATTTGGAAAACCTTAATTTCTACGGTAGGGTTATTTTCCGGGGGGGGGGGGGAGTATTTTCCACGGGGCGGTATTTTCCGGGGGATGTTTTCCGTGGGGGGGGAGGGTCCACTGCGGGGGGGGGGGGGTATTTTCCGGCGGGTAAACGCCTAGAACCAAGTCAAGGGTACCAATTCGGTAAAATATAGGGAGGAAGGAAGGATTTTAGTCTATTCTCTGCATAAAGATGCAAAAAGGCATTTTTCAAAATTTCAAGGGTAATTTTCGCTTGAGAAAAAAAATAATTTCAATCTAAAGGTATTTTTCCACATCTAGGGGGTAATTTTACCCCCTTCCAACCCCGTCGCAAGTGTTTTTTGTATCTTTTTTGGGGTGGTTATTAGTAATTTAGACATGTTTTTTTTAATAAAAAAATTGAATTGAAATTCCTACAGGTGCGCCTGTATAGAACAAGGTAAAAAAACAAAAACCATTATTTACTACAATGATAAAGAATATTATATTTCTAGTGATTTCTAGTCAATAATCTAGTGATTTATGTGCTGATTTAGTGATTTTTTTCAAAAATCTAGTGATTTTTCACCGACTGGCAACCCTGGAACTGACCGAAGTGGCAACCCTGCTAATACATGAAGCGTATGTAAGAAAGGGAGGTAAAATAGCCTCGCCTTATCTATACTTTGTTATGTCAAATTCGAGCCAATACAAAGAATGCAAAATCCGACTGTTTTTTTTTGTGAAATTTTAAGCCAGTAAAAAGAACCAAATTTTTTGCGACAGAATTTTTTACAAGCAAGCTCTCTTTTTCTCTGTATAGTACTATCTAGCTTCGATAAATTACAAACAATGCTCTAACAGAAAGTGATAGATAGATAGATAGATAGATAGATTTATTTTCCATATAACAATGATGACACAACAATCTATAAATCCCCACAAAGTCTCCGTGTGGTTGCATTTTGCTCTATGTCCATTTTGCTACCTTGGCATTATTAGACGAGCAAATGAATTACATGTAAATGAAATTACAAGTGGTTATACACATTAGGTTACAAAAAAACATTACCCATATACGGTAAAGCATTAGTCAGCTGACAATTGTAATTATCAAAATTGAACAAGAACAAAAATTACCAGTCCATAATTGGTTTCAGTCCATTTAAAATGAAAAGGACCACCATATGATGTGACATTTTTTCAGAGGCCGCAAGGCTTCAATGCATTGCATTATTTTTGGTTTGTTTTTCAGACCACTTCAAATAGATGGGGTGGACGTATAAACTTCAGAGTGGACTCATTTGAATGAAAATTGAAAGTTCTAGTGCCCTTTTAGAGAGTCACAAGCGATCCAAGGGCACCCAGCTCCCATCCCATGCCTGCTTTTCCTCAGTGATATCTGATCAAATTTGAGATAGCCCTTTTGTTAAAATAGTCCGAAGGTCAAACAACTCTGCATCTGGGGTTGAAATAAACCCTCACAGCCCTCGTAGGTAAGGGTTGTAAGTTACGCAAGTTGCTCATTGCTTACTTATAAAGTTTTTTTGGGGGAAAAGGGGCATATTTGATCCTGGGTTTCCACAAGAGACTTAAGGTACTAAGGTGAAATTTTAGAGAAATGTTGAGAGGGAGGTCGAACAAAATACAAACGCACTATGTTTATGCTGGTTGTCAAAAGGGCGTATTAGCAATATTCAAGGAACGGATGAGGGTATTAAAATGAATCTTTCAGGATAAGTTAAGGGTATGTTGAAAAGTTATTGAAGGGCAAGACTCACCTTGCCCTTTTTAAATGTCCCTCTTAAAGTCTCATCCAGGGGGCTGCCGGATTTTAACCCCCCCCCCCGAATTTTTTGTCCGCCTATTATAAAGTAGCATATGCATGTAAACAAATTTGTTATGCATTTTCAAGGTTTTTGTAACCCCCCCCCCTCCGAAACAACATATCACCCCAACAAAAATCCTGGATTTAGCCTTGCCCCTCCCCTCGGCAATAATTGAGATTTAAAAGGGTAACTAATAGCTAAGCCTCCGGAGATGCCATGCCCCCCACATACCCCAGGACAATGGTTGTAAGTCATGCAAGTTGCCCGTTGTTTATATATAAGGTTCGTAATTGGGAAAAAATGGCAGGTTTGACCTTTCTAAGTTTCCAGAAAAGGCTTAGAGTATTAAGATGAAACTTCCATGAAATGTTGAGGGGGATAACGGACAAAACCAAAACAAACTACATGCACTGATGGTCAAAGGGGCGTATCAACAATATCTAGGTAACGGCCGAGGAGTATTAAGTTAAAACTTTTAGGACATGTTAAGGGGAATGTCAAAAAGTAATCGGAGGGCAACCAGACCCCTTGCCGTTTTATGTTCCCTCCTCATCACTGATAGAAAATTTGAAAAGAACTTTCGTTCAATAAAGTCAAAAGGTCTAACAATTACACCTCTATGTATGCCAAGCCCCTCAGAGCCTCAGGGACAAGGAATGAAGATTATGCAATTTGCCAGTTTTTAATATGCAGGATTTTTCATTGGAAAAGGGGGCAATGTTTGGTGTGTCCAAAAAAGGCGTGTCCTGGATGCGTCAAAATAAGAGTTCCATTGAAACTGAACCCCTATAACGAAACCCCGTGCAGCTGAACTCCGTGCAACTGAACCCTCGTGCAACTGAACACCGTGCAACTGAACCTTCGTGTAACTGAAACCCCGTGCAACTCAACCCATTTAACTGAACCCTCTGCAACTGAACCCCTAAAACCGAATCCGTGGAACCGACCCCTCGTTTAACAGAACCCACGTGGAAATCAACCCTCGTGCAACTCATCCCCAGTTAACTAAAGAAGGAGTAAAAGGAACTTGAATAGTATTTTTTGTATTACGAAGATAATAATTATTTTGATCAGAGGTAAAAGACAGTGGAACATTTAGGGCACAGTTTATATAATTAGCAGTATGATCTTTCCCTATCTCACCCATTATAAATACCCGGACCGAGGTGCGAGTGCTCCAGAGAACCTATAAACATAAGCGGCATTATATCTTTCACGGGTAGACAAAGAATAATCACCTACGGAACAATTACTGACAAAACCACTTGGCCGGCTCAACCAATAAGTGCACAAATGGGTGGGATGAGCTTTTTGTTCGCACCGAGAATGAAGAGCCAGAAATCATCTGCGGTAAACTTACTGGATAATTACATAAACTGTGATTTAGGGGCTGGAGGAGACCACCACGGAGCTGAGAAAAAGGAAAACATGCACATAAAAGAATATACAGTGATTTAAGATCAAGTAAAGGGATAACTCCTAAATGATTAGTTTCCTGAACGAGGTTTCTAGCTAGATTGTAAAGCTTAGAAAGCAGTTAAAAACGACTTTCAAAATTGATCCAGGAAAAGCGTATGGCTTCAACATCTAGCTTCAATAGATCGCAAACAATCTTTTAATCTGAAAGTAATAATTTTTACACCTGGAAATTAATATACAAACTAAACATGAATTAAATTACACCTAGTGACACGCCTTA